>NC_072425.2:63840000-64140000 GCF_028878055.3 Symphalangus syndactylus | reverse complement strand
TACAAGGAAAACTTTTGTTAGGATTCTACTGGCTGTTTGAATTATTCAATTTTGGTTAGAAAGCATGATTTTTGTTTTGTTTCCTTCTTAGAGAGATCTGCAACTTTTCAGATCTTATGTTTTACTCTACTGAGAGGATGATATAAGTTTTTATAATTGGAAAAAGTAGGGCAAACTGAGTTCACTCAGATCACACTAATGATTACTGAAATAACTGTAATTAGAACACAAGTTTCCAGATTTTCCTGTCCTGTGCTTTTTTTTGTAGGTCTGCTGTATCTCGGGCCTGGCAATAATCATTTTTGACCTTTACCTCTCCAAGCTATTGTTAAGTGGTTTTGAGCTTTGTTAGCTTTCTTATGGGTTTGTGCTAAATTGTGTCCATAAAGTAGGCTGAATTCTCCAGGAAGTGCAATAGCTATAATATTGCATTATTACTTTAAAATGCGTTGGTTGCTTTTTTTTTTCCTTTTCTTTTTGTCCAACTATCTTGAACTTAAAGAATATATTATCCAATATGAAAGATGTGTATCTGGTGAAAAACACTAATTTAAGGGAAGAAAATTTCAGATGATTGTATCTGTCAATCCTTAAAACATACTGAACTTCATTAGTAAATCGACTATCCTCAGATCTTTCTCTTGGAACAGATCACATAATCGGCCTTTGTGTTGATTTCTCATCCCCTTCTTTAGAGGCAGAACAATTAGAATAATTGGCTGGTACAGGGAAAGCACAAAGAACTTTCTTATATATTTGTGATGTGTCTTTTAATTGGGGTTGGAAATGAGAGTGGAGGAATGAACATGAAACTTGGAAGGGCGATGGGGAAAAATATTGTCTTTAAAATATTCTTTGATTGTTGATCCAGATGAAAGAAATGATAAATATAAAGTTAAAGAGAATATAAACAAAATAATGTGGTTTTGTGTTAACACGAGCGTGAAATTATTAAAAATCAGGAAAAAATATTTTTCACACAGACTCAGGAGCAAATGAAACTGTAAATACTCTCTGCTTTTAGAAAACCTTTTTTGTAGCAGTAATCATGGGAGGGTAGAGGCAATGCCTCAGGGCATAGGTGCTCAGGGCAAGGGGAAGGAAAGAGAACAAAAGGAGAGAGGATATTTTTAGAGCTGTCATTTTGAAATTTACATGCTTCTGCTTCAGTGCTGCTTTGCCACCGTATTGGTCCAGTAGAAATCTCTCAAAGCGGGAGCAGCCGTATTTTAAAATAATAGGATTACAGCAAGTGACTTTAATCAAGGTCTTAGTTCAAGTGCATGAAGGAGAGTGTGGTGAAAGAGTGAGGCCACAAGAAATTGTTCACTAGGCAAGTTTTCTGCAAACCTCATCAACTGGGAGAAACTGACCACTAAAGGAAAGCAAAAATATTGAAAGCAAGACAGAGTATGAGACCTGTTTAAAATGCAACCTGTATAGTATTGGTCACCTGCTGATGATAGCTTATGACTAGAATTTATCAGTCCTGGTCATTTACAACAGAGACAGTTTCCTGGGTAATGTGGTCTGGGAGGACTAGAACTGAACATCCCTGGTTCAGGATCATACCCTTAGAGCTCAGCACACTTCATACATAGTAGACTTAAAAGTGAATGTTTGTTGATTGGCCAAATGAATAGATGTGTGTTTCACATCTTATTTGCTTGTGCTGTGACCTACAATGGATTTTCAATGTCAGACTGGGAAAGTATTTCTGAAGTCAATTAGCATCATTCCGCATCTTGTGGATGAAGGTTCTACATGCTAGGACTTCATATTGCCATCTCAGAGGCCTCACAGGAATTTCTCAGTCCCCTTCCCCCCTCCCACAAATGATTCTGTATAATTTATAATGTATATGCTGGCCAGAATGCTGCTAATCTGTGATTCCAACCATGTACCAGTGATTACCCAGGCATAATCAACATGGATTATGGATTTGAGGGCCAAAACATTCCTCAGTATTTATTGCTTTGACTTAAAATGAACTACTGAAAATAAAATAGCTTCAGACACAATAAGGCATTTCGTAATTCAGGAAATCTGAGAAATATGGGGGTTATTTGAAACCTATAGTGATAAAGTTCCCACTGCTATTGAAGTTATTGTCTTTAAACAAAAGATTCTCTATCAGTAACATTACTTTTTGCATGATATTCAAGTTAATTTCCTGTTATCTGTAAAGAAGCAATGAGGTAGTTGGTATGACTCCCAAAGGTAAATAATCCTGTTTTATTATGATTTCCAGCTACCTGAAGATGGGAGAGACTCAGGACATTACAATCAGTGTGTTATGTGTGGCAGGTTGCAGTATGGTTTATTTATGAATTTTATGGATGTATTTTCTGAATATGTAGCTCTTTTTGAATTTGGGTAGATAAATGTTTTGGACTTTGGAATACTTGGAGTTGTACACTGTGGTTTTATAGTCCATTGTCTTAGGATAGAGATAAGCTAGAGTAGTTCTTATCACTATAAAGTACCTTCATGTTGTTAGTCTGTGCTTATTTACTAGTATATGACACAATACCTTCTGAGAACAAGGAGAGGAATACTTGAAAAAATTACAGTGGATAATGGAAATTGTAATATACTCCTACCATAATATATAATTATAAAGCTAATAATCATAGTTGAAAATTTGAAAATTTTCTAGATGTCAAAAAAAATTTCGAGCAAATTTGATAATGTAAAGTTGTCCAGGAATATGTTTTTTTTTTTTTTTTTTTTTTTTGAGACAGAGTCTCGCTCTGTCGCCCAGGCTGGAGTGCAGTGGCACAATCTCGGCTCACTGCAAGCTCCACCTCCTGGGTTCACGCCATTCTCCTGCCTCAGCCTCTCTCGAGTAGCTGGGACTACAGGCGCCCGCCACCACGCCCGGCTAATTTTTTGTATTTTTAGTAGAGACGGGGTTTCACCGTGGTCTCTCTCGATCTCCTGACCTCGTGATCCGCCCGCCTCGGCCTCCCAAAGTGCTGGGATTACAAGCGTGAGCCACCGCACCCGGCCTCTAAAGTTGTCCAGGAATATTAATGCTTTAAAATTTTCTAGGACTTCAGACAACTCTGCTTCCTAAAATTGTATTCATGATATCTTAATGAAGTGTTCATCATGTGGACACACTCACACGCACATATATTATTATGTCAAAAAAATAGAAAGACATGCATATTTCTGATGCTCAGCCAAATGGAATACGAAACAGGGAAAAGTCAACAAGCAGAAAAAAACACTAAGTAGCATCTCCTTAATTGCTTACATCAGTTCTACTGATACCTCATTGTGGATAAAGTAATTAATGGGGAATCTAATTCAAGAAAAATGCATGAACTTCAAGCCTTTTGAAGCCAAGAATGTCTGTCCACAAAAGGCAACCATCCATTACCACACTTCCTTAATATCTGTCAGAGAGAGAGTATTGCATACAGCATTAGGTATGCCAGAAGGAGGGTGCTTTCCACACTGATTGTCATAAATGACTTTGAATCTCTACTTCCATATTATGGTAATTTTAAACCAGTATATGTTTCAAAGACACTGTATCTTAATTTTTAGGGCTACAAACTCTCAAATGGCTTTGATATGACAATTGTTTTGTCATTCCTCAGGACAGTAAAAATATAATGACCTGGAAGTATCATTACAGGGCAGGAAGGTGTTGGTTGTTTGTTTCCAGAGTGAGGGGGAGTTGAAGAGACCCACAACTTAGTGAGTGAGAAGGGAATATGTTATTAGTGAAAAGCCAGGTTTAAGTTAAGGCAAAGAGGCCTGAGGAAAGAATAAACTGGTATAGTGTTTAAAAGATCATCAAGAATCATATCCGTTGGTGGTTCAGGCCTGTAATCCCAGCACTTTGGGAGGCTGAGGTGGGCGAATCATGAGGTCAGGAGTTTGAGATCAGCCTGGCCAACGTGATGAAACCCCGTCTCTACTAAAAATACAAAAATAGCTGGGCATGGTGGTGGACGCCTGTAATTCCAGCTACTCAGGAGGCTGAGGCAGGAGAATCATTTGAACCCAGGAGGCAGAGTTTGCAGTGAGCTTAGATTGCACCACTGCACTCCAGCCTGGGCAACAAAGTGAGGCTCCGTCTCGGAAAAAAAAAAAAAAAAAAACATAAAAAATCATATCCATGAGGTAATGTGTACTGCAATCTTCTGAAACTAATGGTTTTTATGTTGGAAAGAACCATAAAGTTTGGGATAACAATCCATTTGAAGTTGGATTATTTCAAGGAAAGGATGTATCGTGATAACCCTTTACTACAAATATCTTGATAACTCCCTCCCATACTCTTGTAGAAACTGCTGGTTTAATGACAGCTTGAGATGTGCACTGTCAGCCAGAATTTATCATTCATTTAGTCATTCAACAAACAAGTAGTGGTCATTTTCTATTGCCAGTCACTATTCTAGGCTTTGGCGATTCATCAATAAAAAATAAAATGAATAAAACAAAAAGTCAAAGATCCTGGCCTTCATGAAGATTATATTCCAGGTCCCATGATAGATTGTTAGTTAAGAGAGATGTACGTAAGTTTTAACCATATTGTGTCATCTCTGTAATATAAATGCAGCAAGGTAATTTTTTAAAAATGTATTTGGGGAGCGGAGCCAAGGTGGCCAACTAGAAGCAGTGTGATTGGAGGCTCCCACCGAAAAGAACCAAAACAGTGTGTGAATCCTGCACCAGCAACCAAGATAACCAGGTTCTGTCATCAGAACTGATTAGGTGGCTGGTGTGACTTACGGAGAGGAGCAGGATGGTGGGTCAGCCCACTTGTAAGCCACACAGGGCAGGGGAGCCCATACCTCCAGACAAGGGAGGCCGTAAGTGAGCATGCTACCCAGCCTGAAAAACCGTGCTTCTTCCATGGAACTGTGCAACCCCCATGGATCAGAAGATCCCACTCATAAACCCATGCCACTGGGACCTTGGGTCCCAACTATGGACCTGCGCAGATTCTCAACAGCCTCTTTGCTGCCTAAGCCTACTGAGTTCTCAGGGGGAGGGGCAGCCATCACCACTGCTGCCTGTCTAAACCATCTGAGCTCCTTGAGGGAGGAGTGGCAGCCACTGCCTCCATTGCCTAAGACAAAAGAACTCCCTGAGGGAGTGGCGGCCACCACCACTGGTGCTGCCAGCTGTATAAGCTGTCTGAGCTCCCTGGGGGAGGGGTAGCAGCAAAAAGCGAGGCTGCAACCTACTTAAGACACTAAGCTATATAAGACATAGCTGTAGGCCACACTTTTCTCCTGCTGGAGCCAGGGAGGCTGGACTGCTTGGTCCCAAAAGGTATTCCCTATAGCGCAACACACTGGCTGTGGCTGACTGCAGCCAGATTGCCTCTTCAGGCTGCACCCTAACCCATCCCTCCTCACTGGGCTGGGCCCCTTGCAGAAATTCCAGCAACTCCAGCCAGCCAGGGGCTCAGGGACAGAACTCTGATCTCTCTGAGCCTGAACACCTAGGGCGAGTGGTGGCCATAGTCTCCACAGACCATCAGACTCAGTTTTTCTTCCTGCTAACTCTGAGGAATCCGAGTAGCCTAGATGAGTGGGTTTCCCCCAGCATGGCATACCCCCTCCATCAAGGGAAAACCAAAGTGCTTTATTAAATGGGTCCTGGTTCCTATGCCCACCAACTGGGTAAGATCCGCCCCTCCCCCCCACCTGCCAACAGGGGTTGCCAAACACCCTATACAGGAGCTTTCCTACTGGCATCAGGTTGCTGTCCCCTCGAAGTCAGAGATACTAGAGGAAGGGGCAAGCACCCATCTTGGCTGTTCTCCAGCCTCCTCCAGAGACATCTCCAGGGGCAGGAGTGAACCAGATGAATAGGGCAAATGAAAGAAATAAAGCGTATTCAAAAAGGAAGAGAGGAAGTCAAAGTGTCCCTGTTTGCAGATGACATGACTGTATATTTAGAAAACCCCATTGTCTCAGCCCCAAAGCCCCTTAAGCTAATAAGCAACTTCAGCAAAGTCTCAGGATACAAAATCGAGGTGCAAAAATCACAAGCATTCCTATACACGAATAACAGACAAACAGCCAAATCATGAGTGAACTACCATTCACAATTGCTACAAAGAGAATAAAATACCTAGGAATACAGCATACAAGGGATGTGAAGGACCTCTTCAAGGAGAATGACAAACCACTGCTCAAAGAAATAAGAGAGGACACAAATAAATGGAAAAACATTCCATGCTCATGGATAGGAAGAATCAATATTGTGAAAATGGCCATACTGCCCAAAGTTATTTATAGATTCAATGCTATTCCCATCAATCTACCATTGACTTTCTTCACAGAATTAGAAAAAACTATTTAAATTTCATATGGAACCAAAAGAGAGCCCGTACAGCCAAGACAATCCTAAGCAAAAAGAACAAAGCTGGAGGCATCTCGCTACCTGACTTCAAACTATACTACAAGTCTACAGTAACCAAAACAGCATGGTACTGGTACCAAAACAGATATATAGATCAATGGAACAGAACAGAGGCCTCAGAAATAATACCACATATCTACAACTATCTGATCTTTGACAAACCTGATAAAAACAAGTGATGGGGAAAGGATTTCCTATTTAATAAATGGTGTTGGGAAAACTGGCTAGCCATACATAGAAAACTGAAACTGGACCCTTCCTTATATCTTACACAAAAATTCACTCACAATGGATTCAAGACTTAAAATCTAAAATCATAAAAACCCTAGAAGAAAGCCTAGACAATACCATCCAGGGCATAGGCATGGGTGAAGACTTCATGAGTAAAACACCAAAAACAATGGCAACAGAAGCCAAAATTGACAAATGGGATCTAATTAAGCTAAAGAGCTTCTGCACAGAAAATAAAACTATCATCAGAGTGAACAGACAACCTACAGAATGGGAGAAAATTTTTGGAGTTTATCCATCTGACAAAGGTCGAATATCCAGAATCTAAAAGGAACTTAAATTTACAAGAAAAAAACCCCATCAAAAAGTAGGTGAAGGATATGAACAGACACTTCTCAAAAGAAGACATTTATGCAGCCAATAAACATGAAAAAAAAAGCTCATCATCACTGGTCATTAGAGAAATGCAAATCAAAACCACAATGAGATACCTTCTCATGCCAGTTAGAATGGCAATAATTAAAAAGTCAGGAAACAGACGCTGGAGAGGATGTGAATAAAGAGAAATGATTTTACATTGTTGGTGGAAGTGTAAATTAGTTCAACTATTGTGGAAGACAGTGTGGGAATTCTCAAGGATCTAGAACCAAAAATTCCATTTGACCCAGCAATCCCATTACTGGCTATATACCCAAAGGATTATAAATCATTCTACTATAAAGACACATGCACCCATATATTTCTTGCAGCACTATTCACAATAGCAAAGACCTGGAACCAACCCAAATGGCCATCAATGATAGACTGGATAAAGAAAATGTGGCACATATACATCATGGAATACTATGCAGCCATAAAAAAGAGTGAGTTCATATTCTTTGCAGGGACATGGATGAAGCTGGAAACCATCATTATCAGCATACTAACACAGGAACAGAAAACCAAACACTGTGTGGTCTTATTCATAATTGGGAGCTGAACAATGAGAACACATGGACGCAGGGAGGGGAACAACACACACTGGGGCCTGTCAGTGGGGGCAAGGGGAGGGGGAACATCAGGGAAAATGGCTGGTGCATGCAGGGTTTAATGCCTAGGTGACAGGTTGATAGGTGCAGCAAACCACGAAGGTACCCATTTACCTATGTAACAATCCTGCACATTCTGCACATGTATCCTGGAACTTCAAGTAAAAATTTTAAAAACTTATGTGTTTCACATTCCTACTCACTTTCACACCTGTCATTGCTCCCTTTGTGGAAGGGAGAATCACAGAGAACAAAAATGTCAAATCTCAACTATTCAAGTTAGGTTTTCCAACTTCCAATGGAGATAATAGTTTATTTGTGTCAGAGAGGTAGCTTTTGCAAACTGCAATCCAAATGTATCTATATAGCTTTGGAAAGAATATATTATATAATGATAGAAGAGCTGATTTTCCTTCCCTAAACTTCACTGGGTTGGAAGAAGGTACAGGAAATAAATCAAGATACTGAAACATAGGTGAGTTCCCCTAAAAGGGAAGCCTGACACTTTAAAATGATGTAGATAATTCTAGATATATTTTAAAGTAGGAGAGACTAATGCATCCTTTCCAATCTTATGCCCTGGGAGAAAGCATCACATTTTCTTTGAGGGTTGAGAGCCTTTTATTTGTTGTGCCTTGTATTTAATAAACTTTATTGAGGAATCATTTACAGGCAGTAAAATACATATATATTCAGTGAACAGTTCAGTGAATTTTAGTCAATGTATACATTTGTGTAGTCAGTACCACCATAAAGATAGAGAATGATTCCAAACCTCCAGAAAGTTCCACTTCTGGCTCTTGGCAAAAATTCCCTTATTTCCTACACCAGGCAACCAATGATCTGTTTTCTAATATTACACATTAATTTTGTCTATTCTAGAATTTATATAAATTGAATAGTTTACTAGGTATGTTTTCGTATCTGGCTTCACTTGCTTAGTATGTGGTTTTTGAGATTCATTCTTATTGAAATTTTTAAACCAGGAATTTAGCCTGGATGACTGACTTTGTCTTCAACCTAAGCCTCTGGCATTACCTGTGTCTGTTTTTGGCTTACTATGACCATTTCTAACTTTTCAAAGCAGCACAAGGTTTACAAAAGAAAGGTTGTTGTCAGTATAAGAGAGGGGAAGTGTTTTTTGTTGTATAAGTTTCTCAGCATAGATTGACCTGGTTGGCATCATTGTGTTGATAATCCAGGAGGATGTTCTTCCTATAAAAATGTTGATATTATAAAACTTTTATAGGCAGTTGCCCTAATACTATTTTAGGTTTTTGGTTTTTGAAAACACTTCTGGAAAGTCTGAGGGGTCATAACCAGAAAGAAGCAGTAACTCACCTGAGGGCTAATTCTTTTGCTGAAGTTGAGTCATCTGACCTTTAAATGCCCTCTGATAGAGCCAGATACTCTTGCAAAAACAATGCTCTCTTAGTTTTCTTGTACTGTTACAGCATAATACCCAGGACTGCATAATTTATAAGGAACTGAAATGTATTTCTCATAGTTCTGGAGGCTAAAAGTTCAAGATCAAGGTGAGGGTAGGTTCAGTTGTCTGGTGAGGCTACATCCGCTGCAGGAGTGGAATGCAGTGTGCTCCCTTGGCTGGAGAAGAAGAATAAGCTAGAAAACTAGCAAAACTAGCTGAAAGGCAGGTGATAAAGATAAAGCTGAAAGGCAGTTAATAAAGGCCTAATCCCATTAATGAGAGAGGAGCCCTCATAACCTAAATAATCTCTCAAAGGCCCTGCCTCTTAATACTATCACATTAGCAAAATCTGAATTTTGGAGGGGACACATTCAAAATAGTACTCTTTGACTGGATAAAAATATATAGACGAATTTAACATGGATAGGTATATGCCGTAAAGTTTGAAAAATAAAGAATCTTAGTTTGGCTTACTGTTTTCATTTAGGCTTCTGTGGCATGTGCTAATAGTTTAGGATAACCTCAGGTTAGTTTTGATTCTACTTTTTATACAAATGTTGAAATACTCCGTATTTAATTTTTCTTTTTCTTCCCTTCCTCCCTCCCTCTATTCTTCCTTCTCTTCATCTCTTCTTCTCTTTCTTTTAACTTCTTTTAGCCCATTACACTTTACCCTGCATTGTCAAGGTGGCAATGAATAGGAAGATTGGAATCTGTGTGAAAAGGGTCTATGGATATTCTGCTGTTCAGAATGCACATTGCCAAGCTTTTACATTGAGGAGGGGTCTGAATTTGCCCACAGTAACCCTTCCCCAGGGTCTTTGGATAAAAGCCATAGAAGCTGAGCCATAATATCCTGACAGGAATGTAGAATTCACAGCAATTGTCCTCAAAGAGCTTACCTGCCTAAGATGCATATGAATGCACTTAATCGTTCCTTTATTGGCAGCTACTCCAACATCCAGAGCCTATTTTGTTTTTTATCATCATCATTGCCTGCTGTTTACCACTGTATACCTTGCTAATGGTGTGGTTTCCATGGCTTGTTAATTTCATGGCCAAATAATATTGTAATTTATTGCACTCTTTAATGTGGAAACCTGAGACTCCATAAATTCTTGTGCATTTTTTCCCTCTTTGGAATATTAAACAGATCAGGCAAAGTAATAAATGTATTTCAAATGCACTTGATAGCAAAACATCGATTAGGACTGATTGGCAATATTTCTTCTTTCTGCAACTGTGACTATTTTTAAAGATTATTTTAAACATTGAATATGAAGTTACTTAAGATAGGACTCAGTTCACTAGGATCACTTAGAACAATAAAGGGAAATTTGTGATGGCTATCTGTAGCTTATTCAAATATTGACTAATCAGCTCCAGCTTGGCTAATTTAATTTGTAAGAATTCATTTAGTATTTTATTAACTCTTGCCCTGCCCCCATCACTCTCATGAGAATGGATCATTAGAATCTTACAACATGCTAAGTCACCTTCTATTTCTGCATCTCTAACTAAAAAGCACTTCTTACTTATCTAATGTAACCTGCTATCTTTTAGAATAACTGAGGCTTTAGCTCTAAAATGAAAGCAAATAAACAAAAAGCAATATATCAAGGAGACACTGAATTTTAGAGCTCGAGGATGAAGACTAGAATTAAGGACAAATCTATCATTTTAGAGCTAAAACAACTGAGGCCTAAAGTTAGAAGGTAGTTGCCCAGACCACGGAAAGGGATAGAAGACCAGGTTCCAAGCTGAGAGAGAGATGTGTGACACTTAGTTGGGGCATTTTAGAAACTGAAATGTAAGCCTCTAGGGTTTTGGGAAAGCTGGCATCTGGCTACAGTCTTGAGATTTCAGACAGACAGTGGGCCCGGTGGACCCTGAGCTTCTGTAGTGGGCAGGGAAGATCACCATGTCTTCTGAAAATGTTACAAAATGCAGGGGCATGAGCAGTGAGTTCCATTGCTAAATTAATTCTGAGTTTAGGTTGACCTCAGATACTTGAGAAAGATCTTAAACAAGGGCAAAGTCCAAGTCTGTTTCTTTAAATTCATGCTCTGCATTTAGTGGTAGAGGCACTTAAACACTTCAACTGATTCCAACACTTTTATTTTACTCTATGTTTAATTCTAATAGTCCTACAATTGATTACTTAATAAATGAAGAGCTAGCATCACAAAGAGTGTGAAGGTCTGTATAGAGAGAGTAAGGATGTGGGAGTAGAACAGTGCAGAACAGGGTATCAATGTGAAGAGATCTTGGTAAATAAGAACAGTTATCAGAAATGAAAATACATTCAGTAGGAAATGAGTGTCTGACATCCTGCCCTACACTTTGCATGTTTAGAAGTTGATTTCTAAGTTCATGTTTTTCCTCCCCATTTCCCCCTTCCTCTCAGCCCCTAGCAACCATAATTCCACTTCCTGTCTCTTATGATTTTGACTACTTAGGTACCCCATCCCCATATAAGTGGAATCAGTATTTGTATTTTTGACTGGCTTATTTTACTTATAATATCCTCAAATTTCATTCCAGTTGTAGTATGGGTTGGAATTCCCTTTCTTCTTAAGGCTTAGTACTATTCCATTGTTTGTGTATATTACATTTTGACTATCCACATTCATCTGTTGAGGGAAACTCGTGTTGCTTTCACTTTTTAGGTATTACAACTAATGTTGCTAGAAACATGGGCATATACACAGCTGGGCACGGTGGCTCACACCTGTAATCTCAGCACTTTGGATGGCTAAGGTGGGCGGATCACTGGAGGTCAGGAGTTCGACACCAGCCTGACCAACATGGTGAAACCCCATCTCCACTAAAAATACAAAAATTAGCCAGGTGTGGTGGCACATGCCTGTAATCCCAGCTACTTGGGAGACTGAGGCAGGAGAATCACTTGAACCTGGAAGGCGGACTTTGCAGTGAGCCAAGATCGCACCATTGCACTCCAGGCCAGGCAACAAAAGCAAAACTCCGTCTTAAAAAACAAAACAAAACATGGGTATATACATATCTCTTTAAGACCCTAAGACCCTGCTTTCAAATCTTTTGGGTATATACTCAGAAGTGGAATTGCTGAATCATGTGGTAATTCTATTTTTAATTTTTTAGGCTCCACCATACTGTTTTCTGTAACAGGTATAACATTTTAATTTTCTCACCAACAGTGTACAAGGATACCATTTTCTCCACATCCTCATCAAACTTGTTATTTTCTGTTTCTTGTTCCTTGAGAGCAACCATTCTAATGGGTATATGTTTTGGGAAGTCAGGGACCCCAAATGGAGGGACCGATTGAAGCCATGGGAGAAGAACATGGATTGTGAAGATTTCATGGACATTTATTAGTTCCCCAAATTAATACTTTTATAATTTCTTATGCCTGTCTTTACTGCAATCTCCAAACATGAATTGTGAAGATTTCATAGACACTTATCACTTCCCAATCAATACCCTTGTGATTTCTTATGCCTGTCTTTACTTTAATCTCTTAATCCTGTCATCTCGTAAGCCGAGGAGGATGTATGTCTCCTCAGGACCCTGTGATAATTGCATTAACTACACAAATTGTAGAGCATGTGTGTTTAAACAATATGAAATCTGGGCACCTTGAAAAAAGAACAGGCTAACAGCAATTGTTCAGGGAACAAGAGAAATAACCTTAAACTCTGACTGCCGGTGAGCCGGGCGGAACAGAGCCATATTTCTCTTCTTTCAAAAGCAAATGGGAGAAATATCTCTGAATTCTTTTTCTTATCAAGGAACATCCCTGGGAAAGAGAATATGCGCCTGGGGATAGGTCTATAGACGGCCCCCTGGGTGTGGCCATCTTCTATGGTCAAAACTGTAGGGGTGAAATAGAACCCAGTTTCCCATAGCGCTTCCAGGCTTATTAGGAAGAGGAAATTCCCACCTAATACATTTTGGTCAGACTGGTTGCTCTCAAAACGCTGTCTCCTGGTAAGATGATATCAATGACAATGGTGCCTGAAACTTCATTAGCAATTGCGCCCCGGCCCTGTGGTCCTGTGATCTTGCCCTGCCTCCATTTGCCTTGTGATATTCTATTACCTTGTGAAGTATGTGACCTCTGTCACCCATACCTATTCGTACACTCCCTCCCCTTTTGAAAGTCCCTAATAAAAACTTGCTGGTTTTGCGGCTTGTGGGGCATCACGGAACCTACCAACATGTGATGTCTCCCCCAGATGCCCAGCTTTAAAATTCTCTTTTGTACTCTGTCCCTTTATTTCTCAAACCGGCCAATGCTTAGGGAAAATAGAAAAGAACCTATGTGACTATTGGGGCAGGTTCCCTGATAGGTATGAGGTGGTATTTCATGGTGATTTTGATTTGTGTTTCCCTAATAATTGGTGATGTTAAGAATATTTGTATGCTTCTTGGCCATCTGTATACCTTCTTAGGTTAAAAGTCTATTCATGTCATTTACCCATTATTGAATTGGGCTGTTTAATGTTGTCGTTGTTTCTGTTGACTAGGAATTCTCTATATATTCTGAATATCAATACTTTGTTAGATATATAGTTTGCAACTTTCTCCCATTGTGTAGCATGCCTTTTCACTCTGTAGGTAGTATCTTTTGATTCACAAAAGTTCTTAATTTTCATGAAGTCTAATTTGTATATTTTTTAATTGCCTGTGCCTTTGGCATCATATCCAAGGGATCATAGTAGAATCTAATGTTGTGAAGCTTCTTCCCTATGTTCTTTTCTAAGAGTTTCATAATTTTAACTCTTTTTTTTTTTTTTTTTTTTTGGAGATGGAGTTTTGTTCTTGTTGCCCAGGCTGTAGTGCAATGGCACGATCTCCCCTCATGGCAACCTCTACCTCCCCGCTTCAAGCAATTCTCTGGCCTCAGCTGCCCCAGTAGCTGGGATTACAGGTATGTGCCACCACGTTCAGCTTATTTTGTATTTTTAGGAGACACAGGGTTTCTCCGTGTTGGTCAGACTGGTCTTGAACTCTTGACCTCATATGATCCGCCTCCCTTGGACTCCCAAAGTGCTGGGATTACAGGCGTTAGCCACCATGCCCGGCCAATTTTAACTCTTACATTTATGTCTCTTATTTAGTTTTAGTTAATTTTGTATATGGTATTAGTTAAGGCTGCAACTTGATTCTTTTTCATATGGAAATTCTAGCACCGTTTATTGAAAAGATAGTTCTTTCCCCTTTGACTGGTTTTGGCAATCTTACAGAAATTTATTTCACCATGTTTTCAAGTGTTTATTTCTGGACTATTTTATTCCATTGGTCTATATACATATGTCCTTTTATGCCAGTACCACACTATTTTGATTACTGTCAGCATTGTACCAAGTGTTGAAATCAGGAAGGGTGGGCCCTTCAATTTTGTTATTTTTTTATTCCAAGATTGTTTTGGCTAGTCAGGGTTCCCTTGAGATTCCAAATTAATTTTAGAATAGGTTTTCCTATTTTTCCAAAAAACATCATTGGGATTTCAACAGGAATTGCATTAAATCTGTAGAGCATTTTGGGTAACAATGATATATCATTTAAAGTCTATTTTGTGTGGTATTAATATAGTTACTCCTGCTCCCTTGTGGTTACTGTTTGCATGAAATATCTTTCCATCCCTTTACTGTCAGGCTGTTTGTGTCTTTGAACATAAAGTGAATCACTTTTAAATGGCACATAGTTGGATCATGTTTTTAAAGATATATCCTGCCAATCTTTTTTTGATTGGAGGGTTTAAATCATTTTTATTTAAAGAAATTACTGATAAGAAGAAACTTCTGTAGTTTTGCTATATTTTGCTACATACATTATAGATTTTTGTCCTTTTGTGGTTCCTACATGACTCTCTTCTTGTTTAGTTGATTTTTTTGCAATGAAATGTTTTAATTCCCTTCTCTTTTCCTTTTGCATATATTCTATAAGTATTTTGTTTGTGGTTACTATAAAGATTACACTTAATATTCTAAAATTGTAGCACTCTAAACTTAATTTATATTCCGTTTAAATATTTATATTTAAATATTAAGTATATGTTCTTTGAGCACATTTAACACAGCTATTTAAAGTCTTTGTATAGTAGGTCTGCTATCTGGTCTTTTTCCAGGGTAGTTTCTGTTGTTTCTTTCTTTTCCTGTATTATTTATTTTGTGCTTGTGACTTTTTGAATTGTTGAAAACTGGACATTTGAATCTAATAATGTATTAACTCTGGTAATCAGATTCTCCTCCTTCCTCAGAATTTACTAATTTTGTTGTTTGTTTTGGTTTGGTTTTGATAATTTTTAGATTATCTCTGTACCGAGGATCAGACTGAGATGTAAACTTAAAATTTTCTCCCATCTTGGCTGGGCGTGGTGGCTCATGCCTGTAATCCCAGCACTTTGGGAGGCCAAGGCGGGTGCATCATGAGGTCAGGAGATTGAGACCATCCTGGCTAACACGGTGAAACCCCGTCTCTACTAAAAATACAAAAAATTAGCCGGGCGTGGTGGCGGGTCCCTGTAGTCCCTCCCAGCTACTCAGGAGGCTGAGGCAGGAGAATGGCATGAACCCGGGAGGCGGAGCTTGTAGTGAGCAGAGATTGTGCCACTGCACTCCAGCCTGGGTGACAGTTGGAGACTCTGTCTCACAAAAAACAAAACAAAACAAAACAAAAAAATTTATCCCATCTTTTCTGAGTGTGTATTGTTTCCTGGGCATGCTTGATGAATTAGAAAGTCATCTTTCTAATTTCTCCTGTATATGCAGTTATGTTGAGTGTCCTAGTATTGAATGTCTAGCTCCTAAAAGAGAAAAAAAGAAGATAAAAATAAGCCGGGGGGTGGGGGGCATGGAGACACTAATTCTTTAAATCCTTTGGAAGCTGCCTCTGCTCCAATGGAGGAGCAGCTTGCAACAATGGCAATGAGGTGCAACAATGGGTGTTCACCTCTATTTCTATATTTCCCTGATCAGAAGCAGCAATCAGCAACCAGAAAAAAAAAAGATCACTGGCATTGGGAGAACAGGATCCTTATGGTCTACCCTGGTTCCTATAGACTGTGTGCAGGCTGCCTCAGGAACACTTGAACAACCTCTAGGCACAGGAATAAAGGGTGTAGGATAGGTAGCCACTTCTGAATAAATCTCAATTTACCATCCAAGCCTTACCCTGGGAGGTTCAAGCCTTCACCAAACTTCAGAGTTACAAAACACAGTATTCCTTTTATAATCTGAGAAGGATATGTCCTAAGACCCTCAGCGGACACCTGAAACTGCAGATACTACTGGAGTCTATATAAACTGTTTTTTTGATATGATAAACAAGATGGCTACTAAATGACTAATGGGCATATAGTGTATACAGCCTGGGTATTCTGGACAGAGGAATAATTCATGTCCTGGAAAGGACACAGTGGATGGCATGAGATTTCATCACACTACTCAGAATAGCATGCAATTTAAAACTTACAAATTGTTCATTTATGAAATTTCCTTTTAATATTTTTGAAACCATGCAAAGTGAAACAACAGATAAGGTGGGACTACTGTAGTTACATCAGACAGAGTCAGCCAGTGCAATTGTCCAGTGGGGAGACAGATTCCTAATGCTTTCTATTGCACTGCCCTCCCAGGATCCTTTCTTCAATTCTATTTTTACAGTTGATCTCAGTATGATGAATCGTATTTTACCTCAACAGTACGTACCTCATAGAAATATTGTGAAGCTTGTATGAGAGTAAGCAAGCAATAGAGTTTGCCTTGCAAGCAGCTTTGAACTGTTTCTGGAACACTCTAAGGTAGAAGAAAAAGGACAGGAAGAAGAAAGCACAGGAAAAGGCAGTCAATTTCATAGGAGTCTCTTGCCTGTATTTGTGGTATCCCTTTTTGAAACTAAATATATAGAGATTACATTACGCTTATGATTATTTTTAATCATGATTTGATTTTTTCTGTTCCATTAGTTATCCATGCCAGCATTATGTCATCTTCAATTTTAATAAGCATGCCTCTCTTGTTTCTACCTGTGCTATTAATACAAATGATGATTGAACTGATGACCCCAATTTATAAAGAAAATGTTAAATATGCTAATGAATAAATTTATTAATTTTAGAAAAATTTACTAAAAGTGATGGTTAAATATGCTTTTTAAATTTGTAGTTAAATATTGGTTAATTTTTTAAATAAATTTGTAGTATTTTAAAAAATGTTTTCCTAATATACAGTACCTCATCCCCTAACAAGGTCAGCAAATGAAGAACATCTGTATATTGGTGAATGCATGCTAGTCTATATATTTTTCTGTAGGTATGATTGTACCAAGGGTAACAATACAGTTTACTGGCCATGTCCTATCTGCAGTGAAGCTGTAGTTTCTATTGTGACTCAGTTGGTCCATTAGATCAGATTAGAGATGAATTTTTAAAACTCTATTTCTCTTTACAATTACTTTGCATAAATAATCCAGGCTGGCCAGACTAAATGACTATTTTTGCTCTTGAAATAATATTTCAGACACAACTTGGAAGTCTTTGATAGGGAGATATTTTAAAGTAAGTTTAACACATGCATGTTCTAAATACAACAGTGTTATTAGAGATAAGGTTTTGCACCAGGTAATTCTTTTTTTAATATTCTGACTTACAAAAAGACTTGCTTTTGATTTCTGTTTTATTTGCTAGATATTTCTGACCATAATAATAAATTTAAAATTTTATCTCATATCTTTTGATCTGAATTAGCACTGGAGATGGTGATATGTATGGAGGCTATAATATAAATGTAGCTGCTAACTTCAAAGAATATACAACCTTTTGGAGAGCACAGACACATATGTAGTAATCATGGAAACTACATTTGTTTACTAAATAAATTATTAGTGAAATGGATAAAGTACTATAAAATCCTTGAATAGCCAAAGACGATTTAAAGACATGTGCAGTGTTTAAAGATAATTTTTAAGAGCTAACTCTCAACATTTTTCCAACTACCTGTAGAAAACCACACACTGTTAAAAAAAAAAGGCATGGTTTTTACTTTCAGATATTTAGCATTTTGACATTCTGAGCATTCTCATAACGAAATTAAATCCAAAAAGGCGTCTGTCTTCATGATCTCTTGAAATCGTCCTCATTTGTCCCTAATATTTTTCATAATCACTATGGTGGCACTGAGGGTAGGAAACGCCAATATTATTAAAGTTTCATAAAGCAAAGAATATTGAAAGAATACAGTGTTTCCAGACAAAGTTCTTTCAAAATAATTTCAAATGAAGCATAAATTATTTTTTGTTTGTTAAAAGGCAGAAATATTTAGATAGAGTTAATGAATGGTAGAATTTTAGAGTGGAGAGTGTTCTTAAAATATCATCTAGACCTGCACTTCTAGTAGACACTAGCCAGATGGGCTACTTATATTTAAATAAACTTAAAATTAAAAATTCAGTCCTTCAGTCCCAGTAACCTCATTTCAAGTGTTTGTTAGTTACATGTGAATAATGATACTGTATTAAACAGTATAGGAGATTTTCATTTATCACAAATTTCTACTGAGCAGTACTGGAGATAAACTTAGGTATCTATAGAGAAGAAAACTGAGGCCCAAGGACATAATATAACTTTCCCAAGGTAACACAGCTATGTTTTTCTAAACACAGAATGATACAAAGGGAACAGTAACAAAGGGATAAAAGAAACCCAGTAGCTTCTGGAACTGCCAAGGTAGAGTTTAACAATGCACACTTAGCTATTAACAGAGTTGAATCCCCTGATCGTTAGCAAGACCTACCTGCCTGAATTTGGATGTTTAACATGTTATGCAATCAGTTTCAGAAGCAGAACACATTTCAACAAACTGTTGCCAGCTCCAAACTTGCAGCCATTGCTGTACTTAAAAATATGTTTATTAGTTTAATGTACAGGGCACCACTCTGAAATGTAATGGTGCATCCTGCCCCAGAGAGATCAAGAAATGTTACGGGTGTTGTGCATATTTTAAAAGGTTGATTTTTAAATGCATCATGCAGACGTCCAGGTATTAAGGGATTCCTGCCATTGCTTAATCAAACTGTGAAATCTTTTCTCACCTTGCAAGACAGTCCCTGCATTTTCATTATTTTGTTGAAATCCAAATATTATTTTTCCATTCTCTGACTTGTTTTTTTATCACAGTGTGATCAGCTATTGCCAGGGAAGGAAAGGTTAGATTTATCAATCAAAGTTCGCTGCAGGCCCTCGAAATAATTGAACCCTCAGGAGAAACAATCCTCATGTCTTCTTTTTCTGTTGTTTCAATATCTTCATAAAAAGTCATTTCAATATTATTTGGTCCTGTAGCAGAGGTTCTGTGAAGTGCTTATCTTTCTTATAGGTCCAGAAAGCCTGTGAGTCCATGGATAGAGATGACTAAGGAGAGAGAGTGAGGAGAATGGAGAGAGTCTTACTGCTGAGGAAAGGACAATCTTTTAACACCTCCTTGAGGCTGGGAGGCCACAGATACCCATAATTGAGCTAAGAAACCTTTTGCACAAGTGAGGAGATGAATACCATGAAGTCATGTCATCAATTTTTCCTCTAGAAACAGAAATGTCCTTATTTAATTCACCTCCTCCTCCAACCCCAGAAAAGGGCCAGAAGCATCTAGTGGGTTGGATTATTGGCAGAAATGGAAGGAAAGGTTGTTGACGAGTCTAGTCTGCAGCAGGGAGACTGAGAAACTGAAGCTGGCAGGTGTAAGGCAGGCTTTTCACCTATGTCGGCAAATAATAAGATGTTCTGGGAACACCAAGTACAGGTCCAAGAGTGCTCATATAACTCCTTCAGGCCCCAAAAGGAGTAAGGAAGGTGAGGCAGAGAGGGGAAGGGGCCATTGATGGTACAATAATCATGATGGGATTTCACTCCGGAAAGGCCACCCAATAGCTTCTATCGGTTCAGTTTTTTTTTTTTCCATCCTGCCTGTTCCTAGTGAGCCTCAGCTCACAGCTGTTGGTAAATATGCTGCCTTCACTCTGCTCTGTAGTAACCCAGATGGGAATCTTGACTCTATTTTGAGGTTTTAAAAAGAAATTCTATGCACCTAAAAGACTTAAAAAACACAGCAGCTTTGGTTTAAGATTTGGAAATGGGAGGCTATCTTAGCCTGTTTTGTGTTGCTATAAAGGATCTGAGTCTGGGTAATTAAATAAAGAGGTTTATTTGGCTCACAGTTATGTAGGTGGTACAAGAAGCATGGTGCCAGCATCTGCTTCTGGTGAGGGCTTCAGAAAGCTTCCACTCATGGTGGAAGGAGAGAAGGAGTCAGCATCACATGCCCAGAGAAGGAGCAAGAGAGATAGAGGAGGAGGTGCCATGTTCTTTTAAATAATCGGATCTCGTGGTAATGAATAGAGTGAGAACTCCTCCATTACTGTGAGGACAGCACCAAGATGTTCATGAGTGATCCACTCCTATGACCTAAACACCTCCTACTAGGCTCCACCTCTAACTTTGGGGATCGAATTTCTATATGAGATTTGGAGGGGACAAATATTCAAATTATATCAGTGGCATACTTGTGCTTTGTGCATCAGCACAAAGCTGCACAAATATTTCCCTTAATTTTCTCTGTCTCTTGCCTCCCATCTCTGTGTCTTAGCCTCTCCTTGGTGGATTATCCATGACAACTTCAAGTTCATTTTCATTTTGTAATCCTGGAAACAACACCCGTCTGTGACTTAAGAAGATGCTCTCCTTTTACAACAAGTGCTTGTTATTTTTCCACAGCAATATACATCACCCTAAAAGGGTTTATGGGGCCAGCTCTTAAATATGTCATGGTTTCCCAATCCCTATACACATACATTGAAAGCTCTTCCTTGGTAACTGCTCCTGGCCTTGGTGTTCCCTGTGCTCCGTTGGTCTCATTTGGAAGCCATTCTTCTGTCCTTGCCTGGTGCTGGCCTCCTGCAGTGCTTAGGTCTGCCCTACTTCGGCTCTACCAGGAACAGTAGTCACTACTGGATGGTGCTCTAATTAGGTGCTGCCTCACCTGACAACTTAGTCTCTCATCAGAATAACTATGCCTGATAACCATCTTGATAGCCCAGGCATAAGGATGCATATCTGCTCTACTAGAGCCCGTTTAGCGTAACCACCAGAACCCTTGGCTCCCAATGACCAAGTGGATGATAATTAGTGGTTACATGGCAGTGTTCCATCCTTCATTATATAACCTTTAAAGTGGCCCAAAACACCTTTGCTAGGACCTCAGTATTTCACTAAGCATAGTGATACAGTTCTTTGAAATTTTAGAATTTATTTCCTTCTAATCAATAGCACATAGAGCATAAGCATATCACCAGGGCTCTGGACCAGGGATGATCTGAAAATAGCTTTATTTAGAATCATTACTCTCAGAGTATACGACTTCTTACTGAGTAAGTCTCAGAATACCTAGATTTTTTTCCCTTCAGTTATATCCTGGGAGGTCCCTAAAAAGAGATCTTAATTACTAATTGTGGTTGGGTGACAAATAACCTCCCCCCTCACCCCCACCCCCCAAAAGAGATATCCACATCCCAGTCTCTGGAAGCTGAGATTGTCACTTTTATTGGAATAAGAATCTTTGCAGTTGTGAATCTTGCAGTGGTGAATCTTGGGATGAGGGGTTATTCTGGGTTATGTGGGGGATCCCTAAATTCAATCACTAATGTTCCTGTAAGAACGAGGCAAAGGGGGGGGGTGAAATGCATAGAACAGAAGGAGGCAATGTGACTACAGAAGGTGAACTTGGAGTGATGTTTCCTGAAGCCAAGGAATGCTAGCAGCCACTGGAAGCTGGAAAAGGCAAGGAATGAATTCCTCCTTAGGGCCTCCAGATGGAGCATGGCCCTGCCAACACCTTGATTTGAGTGTCGTAATATTAACTTCTGACTTCTGGTCTCCAGAGCTGTGAGAAAATAAGTGGTATTGTAAGCCCCCGAGTTTGTGTTAATTTGTTATGTAAATTACATAAACATGGTTTTAGTTATCTCTTGTTGCATCATAAACTGCCCTAAAATTTAGTGGTGGAAAACAATAATTTATTATCATCCCTCACAGTTCTGTTAGTTGACTGGGCTCAGATTGGCAGTTTCTGACTGTGGCCTTTCATGAAGTTGCAATCAGATGTCTATTAGGGCTGGAGTCATCTAAAGACTCAATGTTTTGGAGTATTCATCATCACAGTATTTTTGTCTCATCTATTATTTTGATGATTTTGTACACATACACACACATTAATAACACTGTTATAAAATTGAAAGATCTCCCTTCATAAGGCAACCATCAACACTATATTTCTATTTAGTTTTTGGCTCCTTACGTGTTTGCTTTCCCAGAAACAAGTTCACAATGTTATTTTTAATAACTTCATTCTATTGTGTGAATATATCCATATTTATTTAATAAATGTTGAATTTTTATACCAAGTAAAATCTCTTTCAGGCCCCCATGCATAAGTTCTACTCTTTTTTGTCATTTTTCAGTACCCAAATTGTTCAGTTGAACCCTAATGACTATTTTGCCCCAGAATTCTATGGGTGAGCTCTACTGTGAACAGGACATCACAAAATTCTCAAGTCTGTTTCCCTGTCAGACTCTCTCATCTACCATTTTTTCTCTGAAATAAAATGTTAATGAATTGTAGTACTTATAGAAAAGTGCACAAGTCACAAGTATACAGTCCAATATAGGTTTTCGGGATGAAAAAACCAGCTAAGCACATCCAGATCACAAAACAAAACATTCCCAGAGTTTTACAGATCCTCTCGCATCCTTTCAGTCACTTTGTACACTAGCATTCACCAGTGTAATCACTATTCCAAGTTCCACTATCTAATAGTCTTGCCTATTTTTGAAGTTTATATACAGTAAAAGGAAACAATTATGTTTGTAAGATATACCCATGTCAATGCATATATCTGTAGTTTATTCATTCTCATTGCTGTAAAATTTTCCATTACATTGATAAACCATGATTTGTATATTCTGTGTAAGGATATTTGGTTTATGTTTAGCTTTTTCTATTATGAATCCTGCTTTTATGAAAAACTGCATACATAAGTTTTGATGAACATATCTAGGCCTCTTTATAAAATTTATACTGAAGTGTGGGTTTGCTGAGTCACCAGGAGTGCATAGTAACTTCATCTTAATTACATATTGCCAAACAGCTTTGAAAAATATTGTTCCCAATTGCCCTCCCATGAGTACTATATGAGAGTTCCAGGTGTTCCACATCTTCATTAATGCTTGGTATATTATCAATTTAATCTGAGGGATTCTGGAGGCTAAGTAGTGAGATCTCATTGTTATTTTATTCTCACTTCTTTCATGACTGCTGAGGCTGAGCCGTTTTTATAACCTGTTGGCCATTTGGATATCTCCTTTTGTGAAGTGCATCTTCAGAGCTTTGCCCACTTTTTAATTGATTTTTTTTCAGATTAATTTATATATATATAACAGATATATAATAAACATATAGAGAGAGAGAGCAAGAGAGAGACAGAGTGCAAATAATTTATTCCTCATTGAACGTTGGCCCTTTGCTTCTTTAATCATTCTTAAATTTAAAGTAGCACAATTTGTCTATTTTTTTATCTTGAATGATTTTTTGTGTACTTTGTGGAAAATTGTTGCCTACTTCAAGTTTATGAAAATATTCTCCTATATTATATTCTAGAATATTTCTTACATTGCCTTTCACATTTAGATCTACAATTAATCTAAACTGATTTTTGTGTATTGACTTAGAGGGTCAAGTTTTATTGTTTTCCCATGTGGAGGTACAATTACCCCGGCACCTTTTATTACAAGGATAACCTTTTCTCCATTGAACTGAGTGCTGCTTGTTATAAATCAAACAGCCATGGGTATTTGAGTATGTTAATACACCCTCTATTTCATTCCATTGATCTATTTGTCTATTGTTGTACCAAACTTCACTATCTTAATTACAGTAGCTCTGTAGTAAGTCTTGTTACACAACAATGTTAAGTCCTACAATGTTAGAAATCTTCAGGATTTCATTGTCTATTTGTGGGGCTTTGTTTCTATGTACCTTTTAGAATGTCTATCACTACTAACCAACACTAGCACCACCACCACCACTACCAACAATAAAAACCTGGTTGGAATTATAATTTTGATTCCAGTGAATCTATAAATTTGTGGAGAATTGACATCTTTAAAATATTTAGTCTTTCAATTCATGAACAAGATGTATACTTACATTTATTTAGAACTTCTTTAATTTCTCTCAATAACAGTTTATACTTCTCTGCACTGAGATAGTGTCCATTTTTTATAGGTTGACTTATAGGTATTAGATGATTTGAGATTCCATTATAACTGATATTTAAAAAATTTTTAATTTCTAGTATTTTTGTTTTTGGTATAGAATTCTACAATTGAATTTTTTTCTATATTGGCTTTTTATCCTGTAAACTTGCAAAATTATCTTATATATGGTTTATCTGTAGATTTTTTTTATTTGCCATATAAACATTTTGTCATTGGTAAATAATAACAAATTTCCCCTCATCATGTCTTTCCCTTATTGCCTCTTCTAGGGCACCAACCTAATAGAAGGTAAGATAGTGGTTATCATTTTATTGCTTCCTATTTGAATCAAAGCTTGTCTTATTTTGATCATGAAATTTTTCTGTAAGATTTTTATGTGAAAATTCTTAATAGATTAAGAAAGCTCTCTTCTTCTAGTTTTCTATAAATTTTAAAAAAATATTTTGATGTTGAATTATGTTAAATGCCTTTTATGCATCTATGGAGATGAAAATTGCTCCAGTGACTATATGAGGTCTGCAGATTTTTCCTGGAAGTAGTTTCTGTGTGCATCGTGTATCCCAGCCTCTACAGGTCCCACCTTACAGACTGGCTCTTTAGTTATCGAGCTCTGGGAGTTGACTGGGCTCTGCATTCATGAGTTTCCCCAGACCACAGAGACTGAAGAGATGGTTTTAAAATATACACACTTTTAGAGGCTATTCCAAGAGGCTCATAATGTGTAGTCTGAATAAGAGTGAAGGCATTTACCCCAGACCCACTACCTGGATTAGTGCAAAATGAGTGAGAGACAAACTCCGACTCTCTACTTCTTCCCAAGGGTAGAAGGAACTGGAACACACATTGAACACCCTAACTTTTTCACCTGCATCTTGAGGAACTGACTTCTTTCTTGCCTGTCTTAGGGCACTGACAAGGCATGGTATACCCTAATTTTCTGGGGCCACTGAGAACAATGACAGCAGTTTGAACAAGCACAAAATTTTGAGAGGCATATATAAGTCTGGCCAGGTTGATTGGGGAGATCTATCTCCTACCCATGGCACATCTTACAAGACTGGGTGTGGGGGGGGGGTCTTATCCTATGCACAGAAATTAACATAGAGAATGAAGTAAAGCAGGGAAATATACTCCAAATAAAAGGAGATAAATCCAGAAATCAAACCTAATGAAATGGAGATTTGCAATTTACCCAACAGAGAGCTTAAAAGAACAATCATAAAGATACTCACTGAGGTCAGGAGAGAAATTATAAACAAATTTATAATTTCAACAGAGATAGAAAATATTAAAAACCTACCAGACAGAAATTATAGAGCTTAAGAATACTATAACTGAAAAATCTAATAGACAGGTTCATCAGCAGACTAGATCAAGCAGAAGAAAGTATCAGTTAACTTGAAGCCAAGTTGTTGGAAATTATTCCATCTCAGGAGCAAAAGGGAAAAAGAATAAAAAAGAGTGGAGGCAGTTTAAGTGACTTATGGAACACCATCAAGTGGAACAATGTATTCATTATCAGAAATCCAGAAAGAGAAGAGATAAAGGACAGAAAACATATTTAAAGAAACAATGGCTAAAAATATCCCAAACCTAGGAAAAAGAAATCCAGATCCTAGAAGAGCAAAGAATACAAAATAAGATGATTCCAAAGAAACCCATATCAAGACACATTATAATCAAATAGTCATAAATTAAAGACAAAGAAAATTATGAAAACCGAGAGAGAAAGTGACTTGTTACATACAAGAGAACCTTCATAGGCTATTGGTAGATTTTTCAAAAGAAAATTTGCAGGCCAGAAGAGAGTGGGATGATATATTTAAAATGCTGAAGAAACATGTATCCCAGAACTTAAAATATTTTTTTAAATGTTGAAACAAATAGCTAATAACCATTAATATTATACCCAATAAACCTATTTTTCAAATGAAGATAAAGACTTTATCAAAGAAACAAAAGCTGAGAAAGTTTATCACCACAAGATCTGCCTTGTAAGAAATATTAAAGGGAACTCTAAATTGAAACAAAAGAGCACTAAAAAGCAACATAAGGGATAAGAAATTACAAAACACATTGACAAAGGTAAATATATAGACACAAAGGGAATATCTTATTACTATAATAGTATTAAGCAAAGCAATTTTAATCCTATTGTAAAAGTTGAAAGACAAAAGTATTAAAACTACTATAACTAGATTATGTTAAATGGTACATAATATAAACATTGTAAAATGTAACATAAATAGCATACAATATGGGGGGAGGTAGAAGTGAATAATTCTTAAATTCTTGCAAGAGAAATTAAGTTATTTGTTTAAAATACACTGTTATAACTATATTTTACATAAGCCCCTTGGTAGCTACAAATAAAATACCTACAGAAATTACACAAAATAAAAACAAAAAGGAATCAAAACCTAGCAATACCAAGAAAACTCACAAAAACAACCAAAAGAACAGAAAAGAATAAAACACAAACGATGACAGAAAGAGAGAAAATTGGGGCCAAAAGAATTAGAAGACAAGTAGAAAATAACAAAATGACAATATTAAATTCTTTCCCGTCAATAACTACTTTAAGTGTAAGTAGACTGAATGCCCCAATAAAAAGGTACAGAGTGAACAAATGAATGAAAAACCAAGATCCAACTATAAACTGTCCACAAGATACTCACTTTATGTTTAAAGACACACATAGGCTGAAATTGAAGGGATGAAAGAAAGATACTCCAGGCAAATGGCCACCAAAGAAATTAACAGTGGCTATAATTATATCAAAGTAGGCTTTTTAAGAAAAGCCACTCTGAAGTTCACTATGTAATGATACAAAGGTGAATTCAGAAGAAATATGTAACAATTGTAAACATTTAGGCACACAACATCAGCACTCTTAAGTACATAAAGCAAATATTGGCAGATATGAAAGAAGAAATTGAGAGCAATACACTAATATTATGATCACCAATGTCCTACCTTTAATAATAGAATATCCAGACAGAAATCAATAAACAATGAACTTGAATAACACTACACATTAAATGGAATTGACAGACATATATAGAACTTTTTACCCAACAGCAGAAGAATATACACTCTTATTGAGTGCACATGGAACATTCTCCATGACAGGTTGCATGTTAGGTTACAAGACAAATTTTAACAAATTTAAGGAGGTTGATATATCAGATATCTTTTTTGACTGCAATGGAATGAAACTAGAAATCAGAAATTGCAAGAAAATTTGAGAATTCACAAATAAGTGGACATTAAAGAAATTCTTGAAAAATCATTGAGTCAAAGAGGAAATCAAAAGTCCATTTAAAATTAAGATGCTTATAGTAATTAAATTAAAAATTAAATCTTATAGTAATAAACACCTACATTTAAAAAGAAGAAAGATCTTAATTAAACAACCTAACTTTACACTCTGAGGAACTAGAAAAGAACAAACTAAGCCCAAAGTTAGCAGAAGAAAAAAAGAACAAAACAGAAATTAATCAAATAGGGAATGGACAAACTATAGAAAAAATAAACTCAGGGTTTGTTTTTTAATAGCAAACCATTAGCTAGGATAAATTACAAATAAAGTTATAGGACTCAAATAAAATCAGAAATGAAAGAGCAAACATTACAACAGACGCCCAGAAATGAAGAGGATCGTAAGAATTTATTATCAGCAATAAAAAGTCAACAAGTTCGATAACTGAGGAGAAATGGATAAATTTCTAGAAACACACAGCCTATCAATAGTGAAGCAAAACAAAATCGAAAGCCTAAACATACCAATAACAAAGAGATTGAAGTAATAATCAATTCCTGTCCCTCCCCTCAACAAAAAAGCTCAGGACGAGATGGCTTTACATTTAAATTCTACCAAACATTAAAAGAAGAATTAATACCAATCCTTATTACTCTCTTCTTTAAAACAGAAGAAGAGGAAATATTTTCAAACTTAATTTATGAGGCTGGCGTCACTCTGATACCAAAGCTAGTCAAAGGCACTTCAAGAAAAAAAAAACAACTATAAGCCAGTACCTCTAATGAGCATAGATACAAAAATCCTCCATAAAATACTAGCAAACTGAATTTGACAACACATTGTATGATTATGTATCGTGACCAAGTAGGATTTTTCCCTGGGATGCAAGTATGATTTAAAATATTCAAATCAATCAATGTGATATACCACATTAAGATAAAATCACATTATTTTATGGAAGATAAAAATCACATGATAATCTCAACAGATGTAGAAAAATCATCTGATAAAGTTCAACATCCTTTCATTGTAAAAACTCTGAAAAAATGAGGTATAGAAGGAAATCTCAACATATTACAGGCTATTTATGAAAAGCCCACAGCTAATGTCATAATCAATGAGAGAAAACCAATAGCTTTTCCTCTAAGATTTGGTGCAAGGCAAGGATGCCCACTCTTACCATTTTTATCAAGCATAGTATCATCACTTCTATCAAACATAGTACTGGATGCACAAGCAGGAGAAATCAAACAAGAAAAAGATATAAAAGGCACCCAAACTTGAAAGGAAGAATACAAATTATCCTTGTTTGCATATGACATGATGGTACACATAGAACACTCTAAAGACTCCACAAAAACCTGTTAGAACTAATAAATGAATTCCATAAGGTAGCAGAATACAAAATTAACATACAAAAATAGTTGCTTTTGTAACACCAAAAATGAGCTATTCAAAAGAGAAATCAAGGAATTAATCCCATTTATAACAGCATCAAAAATAGTAAAATACTTAAAATTTAACCAAGTAAGTAAAAGACCTGTATAGTAAAAGCTATAAAACACTGATGAAAGAAATTACAGAAGAAAAAAAGGAAAGATATTTCATGTTCATGGATTGAAAGAATTAATATTGTTAAAATGTCCAGACTATCCAAAGCAATATACAAATGTAATATCATCCCTATTAAAATTCCAATGGCATTTTTCACAGAAGTAAAAAAAAAAACTCCAAAATTTATACAGAACCACAAAGACCTGAAATAGCCAAAGCAATCTTGAGAAAGAAAAACAAACTTGAAGGCATCATACTCCTTGATTTCAATCATATTACAAAGCTATAATAGTCAAAATAACATAGTCCTGGCATAAAAACAGACATATAGACAAATGGAACAGAATAGAGAGTGCAGAAATCAACTCTATATGCACTTAACTAATTTTCAACAAGGCCACCAAGAAGACAGAATGGGAAAACGATAGTCTCTTAGATATGTGGTGGGGGAAAAACTGGATATCCACATGCAGAAGAATAAAACTGGGCTCTTACCCTACACCATATAGAGAAATCAACTCAAAATAAGACTTAAAATGGGAAAACTCCAAGAAGAAACCACAGGGAATAAGCGCCTTGATTTTGGCCCTGCCAATGTTTTGAATATCACACCCAAAGCTCAGGCAACAAAGGCAAAAATAAATGAGTGAGAATATATCAAATTAGAAATCTTCTGCACAGTAAAGGAAGCAATCAACAAAAATAAAAAGGAAACCTGTGGATTGAAAGAAAATATTTGGAAAGTATATATCCAGTAAAGGGTTAATATGCAAAGTATATTAGGAACTGATACAAATTGATAGTGGAAAACAAAAACAGAATATCAACCTAATTAAAAAATGGGTAAAGACCTAAATAGAGATTTTGCCAAAGATAACGTAAAATAACCAATAGGAATAGGTGCTCAACATTGCAAATCAATAGGAAAATGCAAATCAGAACTACAGTGAGATATCATCTCACACCCAATAGGATGACTATTGTCAAGAAGACAAGAGATAACAAGTGTTGGCTAGGAAGTAGAGAAAAAGGAACCCTTGTACACTGTTGGAGGGAATGTGTAGTAGTACAACCATTATTGAAAACAGTATGGAAGTTCTTCAAAAAATTACAAATAGCACTATCTTATTAAAAATAGCAATCTCTCTACTTGGTATGGAAACAAAGGAGTTGAAATCAGCACTTCATAGAGATATTTGTATCCTGTGTTCATTGCAGTATTATTCACAATAGGCGAGATACGGAAACAACCTAAGTGCCCTTGATGGATGAATGGATAGAGAAATTGTGCATATATAATGTAAATGTAATGAAATAATATTCAGTTTTAAAGTATGAGATACTCCTATTTGCAACAACATGGATGAACTTGGAGGACATTATGCTAAGTGACCTAAGTCAGACACAAAAGAAAAACATTGTATGATCTTATTTATATGTGGAATCTAAAAAAATTTGAACACATAGAAATAGAGTGAGATGGTGGTTACCAGAGTCGTGAAAGAAACGGAAATGGGTTTATGTAGGTCAAAGGGTACCAACTTGCAGTTATGTAGAATAAGTAAGTCTGGAGATCCAAAATGAGCATGAGGACTGTAGTTCATAAGATTGTATTGTACACTAAGCAATTACTAAAAAGGTAGATTCTAGGTGCTTCTACCACAAAAAGAAGAAAGGTAACTGTAAGGTGATGAGTATGTTATTGATTATAGTAATAATTTCACTATGTATGTGTACATAAACATCATGTTGTACACCTTAAACATATACATTTTTTTTTAAAAAAAAGCAAAGCATGTGCACAACATTGGTATCAATTCAGTGAGTTTATTTCTCTTCATGTTTTACTTTTTGCAAGTTTAATGACCATGATTAAATAAGGCATACAATTTACCTGGCTTTGCTTTTTTATTTTTTCTTTTTTTTTCCTGAAATTAGACCATCATTTATTCTGAAAGTTTAAATTTTTTTAATTTAATTTTATTATTATTATACTTTAAGTTTTAGGGTACATGTGCACAATGTGCAGGTTCATTACATATGTATACATGTGCCATGTTGGTGTGCTGCACGAATTAACTCATCGTTTAGCATTAGGTGTATCTCCTCATGCTATCCCTCCCCCCTCCCCCCTCCCCCCACCACACAACGGTCCCCAGAGTGTGATGTTCCCCTTCCTGTGTCCATGTGCTCTCATTGTTCAATTCCCACCTATGAGTGAGAACATGCGGTGTTTGGTTTTTTGTCCTTGTGATAGTTTACTGAGAATGATGATTTCCAGTTTCATCCATGTCCCTACATGGAGAGGATGTGGAGAAATAGGAACACTTTTACACTGTTGGTGGGACTGTAAACTAGTTCATGTCCCTACAGAGGACATGAACTCATCATTTTCTATGGCTGCATAGTATTCCATGGTGTATATGTGCCACATTTTCTTAATCCAGTCTATCGTTGTTGGACATTTGGGTTGGTTCCAAGTCTTTGCTATTGTGAATACTGCCACAATAAACATTTGTTGCCATTGCTTTTGGTGTTTTAGACATGAAGTCCTTGCCCATGCCTGTGTCCTGAATGGTAATGCCAAGGTTTTCTTCTAGGGTTTTTATGGTTTTAGGTCTAACATGTAAGTCTTTAATCCATCTTGAATTAATTTTTGTATAAGGGGTAAGGAAGGGATCCAGTTTCAGCTTTCTACATATGGCTAGCCAGTTTTCCCAGCACCATTTATTAAATAGGGAATCCTTTCCCCATTGCTTGTTTTTGTCAGGTTTGTCAAAGATCAGATAGTTGTAGATATGTGGCGTTATTTCTAAGGGCTCTGTTCTGTTCCATTGATCTATATCTCTGTTGTGGTACCAGTACCATGCTGTTTTAGTTACTGTAGCCTTGTAGTATCGTTTGAAGTCAGGTAGCATGATGCCTCCAGCTTTGTTCTTTTGGCTTAGGATTGACTTGGCGATGTGGGCTCTTTTTTGGTTCCATATGAACTTTAAAGTAGTTTTTTCCAATTCTGTGAAGAAAATCATTGGTAGCTTGATGGAGATGGCATTGAATCTATAAATTACCTTGGGCAGTATGGCCATTTTCACGATATTGATTCTTCCAACCCATGAGCATGGAATGTTCTTCCATTTGTTTGTATCCTCTTTTATTTCATGGAACAGTGGTTTGTAGTTCTCCTTGAAGAGGTCCTCACATCCCTGGTAAGTTGGATTTTTAGGTATTTGATTCTCTTTGAAGCAATTGTGAATGGGGGTTCACTCATGATTTGGCTCTCTGTTTGTCTGTGATTGGTGTATAAGAATGCTTGTGATTTTTCTACATTGATTTTGTATCCTGAGACTTTGCTGAAGTTGCTTATCAGCTTAAGGAGATTTTGGGCTGAGACAATAGGCTTTTCTAGATATACAATCATGTCATCTGCAAACAGGGACAATTTGACTTCCTCTTTTCCTAATTGAATACCATTTATTTCCTTCTCCTGCCTGATTGCCCTGGCCAGAACTTCCAGCATTATGTTGAATAGGAGTGGTGAGAGAGGGCATCCCTGTCTTGTGCCAGTTTTCAAAGGGAATGCTTCCAGTTTTTGCCCATTCAGTATGATATTGGCTGTAGGTTTGTCATAGATAGCTCTTATTATTTTGAGATACGTCCCATCAATACCTAATTTATTGAGAGTTTTTAGCATGAAAGTTGTTGAATTTTGTCAAAGGCCTTTTCTGCATCTATTGAGATAATCATGTAGTTTTTGTCTTTGGTTCTGTTTATATGCTGGATTACGTTTATTGACTTGCATATGTTGAACCAGCCTTGCATCCCAGGGATGAAGCCCACTTGATCATGGTGGATAAGCTTTTTGATGTGCTGCTGGATTCGGTTTGCCAGTATTTTATTGAGGATTTTTGCATCAATGTTTATCAAGGATATTGGTCTAAAATTCTCTTTTTGGTTGTGTCTCTGCCAGACTTTGGTATCAGGATGATGCTGGCCTCATAAAATGAGTTAGGGAGGATTCCCTCTTTTTCTATTGATTGGAATAGTTTCAGAAGGAATGGTACCAGCTCCTCCTTGTACCTCTGGTAGAATTCGGCTGTGAATCCATCTGGTCCTGGACTCTATTTGGTTGGTAAGCTATTGATTATTGCCACAATTTCAGAGCCTGTTATTGGTCTATTCAGAGATTCAACTTCTTCCTGGTTTAGTCTTGGGAGGGTGTATTTGTCGAGGAATTTATACATTTCTTCTAGATTTTCTAGATTATTTGTGTAGAGGTGTTTGTAGTATTCTCTGATGGTAGTTTGTATTTCTGTGGGATCGGTGGTGATATCCCCTTTATCATTTTTTATTGCATCTATTTGATTCTTCTCTCTTTTCTTCTTTATTAGTCTTGCTAGCAGTCTATCAATTTTGTTGATCTTTTCAAAAAACCAGCTCCTGGATTCATTAATGTTTTGACGGGTTTTTTGTGTCTCTATTTCCTTCAGTTCTACTCTGATTTTAGTTATTTCTTGTCTTCTGCTAGCTTTTGAATGTGTTTCCTCTTGCTTTTCTATTTCTTTTAATTGTGATGTTAGGGTGTCAATTTTGGATCTTTCCTGCTTTCTCTTGTGGGCATTTAGTGCTATAAATTTCCCTCTACACACTGCTTTGAATGTGTCCCAGAGTTTCTGGTATGTTGTGTCTTTGTTCTCGTTGGTTTCAAAGAACATCTTTATTTCTGCCTTCATTTCATTATGTACCCAGTAGTCATTCAAGAGCAGGTTGTTCAGTTTCCATGTAGTTGGGCGATTTTGAGTGAGTTTCTTAATCCTGAGTTCTGGATTGCACTGTGGTCTGAGAGATAGTTTGTTATAATTTCTGTTCTTTTACATTTGCTGAGGAGTGGTTTACTTCCAACTATGTGGTCAATTTTGGAATAGGTGTGGTGTGGTGCTGAAAAGAATGTATATTCTGTTGATTTGGGGTGGAGAGTTCTGTAGATGTCTATTAGGTCCACTTTGTGCAGAGCTGAATTCAATTCCTGGGTATCCTTGTTAACTTTCTGTCTCGTTGATCTGTCTAATGTTGACAGTGGGGTGTTAAAATCTCCCATTATTATTGTGTGGGAGTCTAAGTCTCTTTGTAGGTCACTCAGGACTTGCTTTATGAATCTGGGTGCTCCTGTATTTGGTGCATATATATTTAGGACAGTTAGCTCTTCTTATTGAATTGAACCCTTTACCATTATGTAATGGCCTTCTTTGTCTCTTTTGATCTGTGTTGGTTTAAAGTCTGTTTTATCAGAGACTAGGATTGCAACCCCTGCCTTTTTTTGTTTTCCATTTTCTTGGTAGATCTTCCTCCATCCTTTTATTTTGACCCTGTGTGTCTCTGCACGTGAGATGGGTTTCTTGAATACAGCACACTGATGGGTCTTGACTCTTTATCCAAGTTGCCAGTCTGTGTCTTTTAATTGGAGCACTTAGTCCATTTCCATTTAAAGTTAATATTGTTACGTGTGAATTTGATGCTTTCATTATGATGTTAGCTGGTTATTTTGCTCGTTAGTTGATGCAGTTTCTTCCTAGCCTCGATGATGTTTACAGTTTGGCATGATTTTGCAGTGGCTGGTACCAGTTGTTCCTTTCCATTTTAGTGCTTCTTTCAGGAGCTCTTTTAGGGCAGGCCTGGTGGTGACAAAATCTCTCAGCATTTGCTTGTCTGTAAAGTATTTTATTTCTCCTTCACTTATGAAGCTTAGTTTGGCTGGATATGAAATTCTGGGTTGAAAATTCTTTTCTTTAAGAATGTTGAATATTGGCCCCCACTTTCTTCTGGCTTGTAGAGTTTCTGCGAAGAGATCTGCTGTTAGTCTGATGGGCTTCCCTTTGTGGGTAACCTGACCTTTCTCTCTGGCTGCTCTTAACATTTTTTCCTTCATTTCAACTTTGGTGAATCTGACAATTATGTGTCTTGGAGTTGCTCTTCTCGAGGAATATCTTTGTGGCATTCTCTGTATTTCCTGAATCTGAATGTTGGCCTGCCTTGCTAGATTGGGGAAGTTCTCCTGGATAGTATCCTGCTGAGTGTTTTCCAACTTGATTCCATTCTCCCCGTCACTCTCAGGTACACCAGTCAGACGTAGATTTGGTCTTTTCACATAGTCCCAAATTTCTTGGAGGCTTTGTTCATTTCTTTTTATTCTTTTTTCTCTAAACTTCCCTTCTTGCTTTATTTCATTCATTTCATCTTCCATCACTGACACCCTTTCTTTCAGTTGATCGCATCAGCTCCTGAGGCTTCTGCATTCTTCACTTAGTTCTCAAGCCTTGGCTTTCAGCTCCATCAGCTCCTTTAAGCACTTCTCTATATTGGTTATTCTAGTTATACATTTGTCTAAGTTTTTTTTCCAAGGTTCTAACTTCTTTGCCATTGGTTTGAATTTCCTCCTGTAGCTCAGAGTAGTGTGATCGTCTGAAGCCTTCTTCTCTCAACTCATCAAAGTCATTCTCTATCCAGCTTTGTTCCGTTGCTGGTGAGGAACTGCGTCCTTTGGAGAGGAGAGGCGCTCTGATTTTTAGAATTTCCAGTTTTTCTACTCTCTTTTTTCCCCATCTTTGTGGTTTTATCTACTTTTGATCTTTGATGATGGTGATGTACGGACGGGTTTTTGGTGTGGATGTCCTTTCTGTTTGTTAGTTTTCCTTCTAACAAACAGGACTCTCAGCTGCAGGTCTGTTGGAGTTTGCTGGAGTTCCACTCCAGACCCTGTTTGCCTGGGTATCAGCAGCGGAGGCTGCAGAACAGTGGATTTTCGTAAAACGCAAATGCTGCTGCTTGATCATTCCTCTGGAAGTTTTGTCTCAGAGGAGTACCCAGCCGTGTGAGGTGTCAGACTGCCTCTACTTGGGGGTGCCTCCCAGTTAGGCTGCTCGGGGATCGGGGGTCAGGGACCCACTTGAGGAGTCAGTCTGCCTGTTCTCAAATCTCCAGCTGCATGCTGGGAGAACCACTGCTCTCTTCAAAGTTGTCAGACAGGGACATTTAAGTCTGCAGAGGTTACTGCTGTCTTTTTGTTTATCTGTGCCCTGCCCCCAGAGGTGGAGCCTATAGAGGCAGGCAGGCCTGTTTGAGCTGTGGTGGGCTCCACCCAGTTCGAACTTCCTGGCTGCTTTGTTTACCTAAGCAAGCCTGGGCAATGGCGGGAGCCCCTCCCCCAGCTTCGCTGCCACCTTGCAGTTTGATGTCAGACTGCTGTGCTAGCAATCAGCGAGACTCCGTGGGTGTAGGACTCTCCGAGCCAGGTGTGGGATATAATCTCCTGGTGTGCCGTTTTTTAAGCCTATCAGAAAAGCGCAGTATCAGGGTGGGATTGACCTGATTTTCCAGGTGCCGTCTGTCACCCCTTTCTTTGACAAGGGGTCTGGGAGTTACCTGGCTTTTCTAGTATGCTTTTATAGGGTGAGCTAGTATCATCGGAAACAGAAGTCCTTTTCACCAATTTAAAAATTGTGTTTTGTTTTTCTCTGAATTTTATGATTACTTTTTTCCAATCTTCCCCAGACTTTCCTGCCAAATAATACTAATTCTAACAGAATTATTAAAAATAGTAAAGCTAATGTGCTAATTTTGAAAGAATTAATTTTGCCTTGATCAAGAACACAGATTGGTTAGCAAAATGTGGAAACTTCCAGAAAAAACTTTTCAATTCCAAAGAGTAGTATCCAACCATCTTTGCTGTTTTGAACTAGTCAACCAGGGAGGAAATGCTGTATAAAATCAGCATTATTGAATAACAATTAAATATACAAAATTGCCTCTCCTTCCTACCTATGGCACCAATTCTCAAATGTTCAATAAGAACACAGAGTTATGGAATGGGGCATGGAGAAGTGGCCTACCATAGTAACTACAAATACTGAAATAATAAATCTTTTTTTTTTTTTTTTTTTTTTTGAGATTGCGTTTCACTCCTGTTGCCCAGGCTGGAGTGCAATGGCACGATCTCAGCTCACCACAACCTCTGCCTCCCAGGTTCAAGTGATTCTCCTGCCTCAGCCTCATGAGTAGCTGGGATTACAGGCATGCAACAGCACACCTGGCTAATTTTGTATTTTTAGTAGAGGTGGGGTTTCTCCATGTTGGTCAGGCTGGTCTGAAACTCCTGACCTCAGGTGATCTGCCTGCTTCGGCCTCCCAAAGTGCTGAGATTGTAGGCATGAGCCACCATGCCTGGCCTGAAATAATAAATCTTTAAAGAGAGTTTTCTATAAATATATTTGAAATATTTGTGCTTTAAGAACTTCTGGAATAATACTCAAAAGTTTAATACAAAACCTCCTGGTAAGTAAGAAACTCAGTGAAATTGATTCTCAGATTCACCCAAAATTATTTTTATGTGTGCTCTTGAAAGATATTTTTATTATGGAATCAGTGTTTCTACTTTTCTGGAACTAAAGCCAAACCATGTGACAAAATAGATGAAATTGGAGCAATTTTTCCAAACTCGGGGCATATGACAAATGTCTATAGAAGACAATATTATATTCCTAGCTTGGGGATAAACTTTTCATATCTGCCAATCTAATTTGACTAATGTATTGTTTTTACAGTGCATTAGTGGAAATTAAATGTTAAATCCAGTCAAATAGTCATTCTATACATCAAAAAGAAAAATCAGTCAACACAACTGTCTGACTGAAATGAATGAAGAAAACAATTCAACGCAAACAATTGTCCCAGTAGACTTGTATAAATACAGTAGTGGTGTCATGTGCAGAATTAATCTTTCCCCACTCTTAACTGGAGAACATTCTGCCAGGCAATTCAGTCACTCAAATAATCCTGAATTTTAACACTCCAGTTTCATTTACTCTAAGTTAATGGTGACTGCCCTTCCTTCTCCTTCATCTGTCAATCAATGAAGAGAATGTCAGAGCAGGAGAATAGTAGTATTGGCATATTCTAATGTACTGCCCTGAATTCTACAGCTTCAAAACTCTGAGACTAACTCAATGACGGTCTTAAAGAGTGTGGTGCAGAAAGAATACGGGAGTTGAATCACAGATCATAGCCACTTCCTTCTAGCACTAACATTCAATATCTGTGGTTCTAATATATTATAAAATACTTCAAAAAGAAAATTTTTAAGTAGTCAGCAGAAATATTGCTCAAAAGCAGGCCCATTGAGAAGAAACATTGTCATCTATGATTGACTTTAAAGTCTCCTTGTCTTTTACTCCTTAAACTGGAATTCAGTGTGTAGATTCTCTTCTGTTAAACATTAGACTGTTGGGAAAGTGTGTTTGATTTGATTTTTTTAATACTCTAATTTTTCAAACAATATTGTCTTTAAAACAGTTTAAAAGTTATTTGAATATTATAAGGCTGTTTTTTGTTTTTTAGTTGCCAACCTTCTAGAACAAATCTGTGTGCTTAGCTGTAATAGATGGATAGTGTCTGGAAAGCAAGCAAAATAGATGAGTTTTCTGTTTTTAAAGAGCTCTGCCTGTGTATGTAAGCAACATAACACATTTCTCATGAAATAATATGTTCAAGAAGGAAAGAAAGGTGATTCCCTCGGTATAATTCATGATAACACAGAAGACTCTAATAATACCTTTATAAAGAGGATGTAGACAAGAGAAAAGTAACTTTAGAAAGGATAAAACCAAGTCTTGGCTAATATTGTATATTTTCTGATAGACTCTTATACAGAGAGAGAATATGGTAGAGGAGTGGCAATAATATCAATATGTTACATCCAGCTATTTTGTAGAATGCAAGGATTACATGTAGGATAATAAAAGCACTTTGCAAAGACAGCCAGTTCTCAATTATTCAGTACAGTTCATTCAGTCTGTTCTTTCACCTCCTTCAAATGAATAGTAGAATTAGAACTGTGTAAACTTCTAATTCATTTATCAATTGTCCACTCAGATAATATATATGGGCTAAAAATAAATTTTTTTTTCTGCCCTTACATCCTAACCTTAATGGACATTGCAGAAATCAATCTTTCTCTCTCTCTCTCTCTGTCTCTTTCTCTCTCTCTCTCTCTCTCGATACAGATATAGACATAGATATTTTGGAGTTTACGGATATGTTGGAACTGCGTCTGTTTTTTCCTGAGATCTATTGCTTTTCTTTTTTGGAGACGGAGTCGTACAGTGGTGTGATCACAGCTCACTGCAGCCTCAACTTCCTGGGCTCAGGTGATTCTCCTACCTCAGCCTCCCAAGGACCAGGAACTACAGATGCGCACCACCACGCCTGGCTAATTTTTTTAAATTTTTTTGTAGAGATACAGGGTTTTGCCATGTTGCCCAGGCTGGTCTCAAACTCCTGGCCTTCAAGCAGTCCACCTACCTAGGCCTCTCAAAGTGCTGGGATTATAGGCGTGAGCCACCGCACCCGGACTCCTTTTTGTTTTCTTGCTTTGCTGACCCCTGGAAGCTGCATATCTAAGGGCCCACTGTTCACTGGCTCATAGTTAGGTTTAGCCTGTGGGAACCTCTGGTGTCAGATTGGGGGCAAGAGGACAGATGAAGCCAACATATTTTCTGTTTTTCTTTCTGTCTTGGTGGCATTTGTGTCACTAATATCATCAATTTTAGGGCTGCAGCTCCTGTGTGAAAAGCCTGGCAGCCAGGTGATCCTGGCCTCTGGGCTTTTGTGTCATCACCCGTTCCCTTTGTCTCTCCAGACTGGGAGAATAGTGGCTTTCTGTTGTTAATAATCGCTGGGTTGTCTCGCCATCCTTTGTTTGGTTTCATAGCTCTTCCTGTGTAACTAATCTCGTACACCACATTTATTTTAGTGTGTAAAATGGTTTTATTTTTCTGATTAGACCCTGAAGGAAACAATGGATTACGTTTTTTTCATGACTCAGTCACTAATCAGTGAGTACCAACAAATTCCCAATAATTTCAATATCCTCATTTTTCCAGCTTATTAACTGCATTGACTAACTGGGATATCTCAGCCAACCTTAGAGTTTTTCTGAGGTAGGAGGGTATTAGGACTCTTGCGAGGGTGTTGATGCCCCCATCCATCCTCTTCATAAATTCTCCTCCTAATGTCACATGGAAAAATAATCTTTAAACCTCACAATAACGAAGAGATGTTGGCAGCGGGTTGCGGGTGGTGGCGGGGAAGGGGCTTGTAACTGTGAAACATAATGGGTTCTGGGATCAGCTACATACATTTCTTTGTTTTAAAATATAATTTCAACTTTTATTTTAGATTCAATGGGTACATGTGCAGGTTGGTTACATGAGTACCTTGCGTGATGCTGAGTACATTTGGATACGAATGATCTCATCACCCAGGTGGTGAGCATAGTACTCAAGTGTTAGTCTTTCAACCTTTGCTCTCCTCTCTCCTTCCACCATCTAGTAGTCTCCAATGTCTATTGTTGCCATCTTTATGTCCATGAGTACCCAGTGTTTAGCTCTCACTTATAAGTGAGAACAGGTAGTATTTGGTTTTCTGTTTCTGTGTTAATGCACTTAGAATAATGGTCTCCAGCTGCATCCATGTTGCTGTAAAGGACACGATTTTGTTCTTTTTTCATGGCTGTGTGGTATTCTACACAATCTCATTAATGGATATATATCCAAAAAGAAAATAAATTGTTGTACAAAAAGGCACTGGCATTTGTGTGTTCATTACAGCATTTTTCACCACAGCAAAGACGTAGAATCAACCAAGGTGCCCATTAATGGTGGATTGGACAAGGCGTGTAAAATGGTTTCATTTTTCTAATTAGACTCTGGAGGATACAATGGATGCATTTAAAACATTAGTCACACTTCTATGATAGTAAATATATTTTAATTATTTGGTCTATAGAATACCTAGAAACAAATGTAATTTATGATAAATATACTTTCATCACATCTTTTTTTCCTGCAAGGTATTTTTCTGCATAATATGATGAGTATGAATCATTTTACAACACATTACAAGGTCCAGGTAATGTCACAGATTTCAAGATTTTTTTTTGTATAAATTTTAATTTAGGTACAGATACAAACCACCAAGTTTGGCAAACGCATAGTATCAGCCAATTGTGGGAAACCATTTCTTTTAGTTTGCAGAAGAAATCAGAAACTTCTCTCATAGAAAAAGTGAGGAAAAGTTTGGTTCTCAATTGCAAAGGTCACCCTGACAATACTGTTTGATCAGACTGGAATGGTCCCTTCAAAAGTGCAAGGGTTTCTAAAATAATCATGATTTAGAATCCACTTTCCATGGGCAGTACTTATTTTGGAATCCGGCTATATCATGGGTGCTGAGTTCAAGTTGTAACTTTCTTTCTTTTCTTACTCCTCAGTGACTTCACACTAACTTAGGATCAGATCATTCTCACTGGACTTTAACATGCACATCTTCAACCCATTGGTGTTCTGGTAAATATTTAGCAGCCATCTCACTGAAAAATAAAGCCAGAATTTTGTTTACCTATTTCTGTGATGTGAGTGCTCCCAACATGGCCAACATTGTGGTTCTGTTACCAATGTGATGTCACTAAAGACAGAGTTGGGAAGGGATGCTCAGTAGCGCTTCTCATATAGTATTTCTGCCACACCAATTCAACACAGGTAAATAATCTCAAGAGCATAGACAATAGTAAACTGTAATAAAATAGGAACTGATGAGTTTGTATTTAACGTAATTTATTTCAGAGTGTGTTTATGTAATTTACATTTTAATAATGTCTGTGTTTAACAACACGGAATTCCTGAAAAATGAACAACTGACTCTTGCAAGCCAGTCCGAGCTGGCTGCAGTGCACTATCGTTTGTCCTCCTCTGAGATTTTCTGAATAGCCTTGACCACCAAATACAAATAGCCATTTAGGAATACTCTTCAGTATGCTCCACAATCCATTGTCTTTCAGAGAACTGCAAAAAAAAAAAACAACAAAAAAAAAGCCATTTACTATACCCCTTGCTTTATGGAGAGCTAAGAATGAGAAAGCATAGGGTTGACTGTAGACCTGGAGGGAAAAGAGTAAGACAGCACTATAGGGAGACATTTCATGTATTTTTATGAGTCTAGAGGAATAAAACAATATGAAAATTAATTTATTAGTAGACTGTTTTGCTACAAAAAAGTTGTAATAGATCACCTGTTACCAAGAAATGCTCCTGTCCCCTCCAACTGATTCGGGATGTTACAGGGGCTCTCTAATAGTGCTCCTAGTTATCATAGAGGGGCAGCTCCCATTGACACAGCTGCCCTTTGCTTCCTTTTTCTAAGGCACAACAATCTTGCTTCCCATTATTTATGCCACTCTCTAATTCTACTGTCCAGTGATTTCTCAGTTTTACAGGGCTTAGGAATCATCTTTAGAGCTAGTTCTTTTCTCCCTATTCTGCTGTGTTAAAGATGTCATAGAGTCAAGTCGCTTACGTCTAGTAAAGCACAGGCTTGAATGGGACGACTGTTTTGTTTTTATGCATAGTCCTCTTATTCTGCGGACATACTAGATGCATCGATCCAGGTGGCTGGGTCAAGGCCATTTTGTAAAATATTCACTAAACTGTGTCTAGTAAGAGAATTCTCTCCAATGGTAAGGATTTTCTTTCCTGCCTTAGTTTCCATTTATGATATGTCTTTCTTAGCAGCACTATTGATCCTTTTAAAGTAATTTCTATCATTTATCCCAGAACATTCAGTTTCCATATATGTCTCCGCAAATGTTTTAATGCCAGTTGTAGAATTGTTTCATCTTCTTTTTTTAAGTTCTTGTGCTTTTATATTTTCTTTAAAAAATGGATGCAACAAGGTATTTCGGAAGACCGAGGCATTGTACATAATGAAAACTGCCTGCATGTGATGGTTAATTTTATGTGTCGACTTGCCTGGACCATGGAATGCCTTGATATTTGGTCAAATGTCATTCTGGGTGTTTCTGTGAGGTTGTTTTTTGACAATATTAACATTTAAATTGGTAGACTGAGTAAAATACATTGCCCTCCATGATGTGGGTGGGCCTCATCTAATTTCTTGCAGAATTGAATAAAACAAGAAGACTGGCCCTCCCTGAATAAGAGGCAATTCTCCTGCCTAATGGCGTTCAAAATGAAAAATCATATTTTTCCTGTTTTTGTACTCAAACTGAAACGTTGACTCTCACTGGGTCTTCAGCCTTCCAGACTTTAGATGGAAGCAATATCATTGGCCTTCCTGATTTTCAGGTGTTCCAAATTCAACTGTAGCGAAATCATTGGGTTTCCTGGGTCTTCAGCTAGCTGAATAATCCTGAAGATCTTGTGATGTGTCTGCCTTCATAATCATGTGAGCCAATTCCTTATAATAAGTATCTTTTTAAATATATTCATCCTATTGATTCCATTTCTCTGGAGAACCATAATTGCCTGATTACTGAATCTTAGCTTTCTTGATCTCAGAATTCTCCTATTCCACATGGTATATGTACTTAAATATAAGTACAATTTCTTTATTGAGTAAATCTTTGAAAATTTTTTTTTTTTTTTTTTTTTTTTTTTGAGATGGAGTCTCGCTCTGTCACCCAGGCTGGAGTGCCGTGGCATGATCTTGGCTCACTGCAAGCTCCGCCTCCTGGGTTCACGCCATTCTCCTGCCTCAGCCTCTGGAGTAGCTGGGACTACAGGCACCCGCCACCATGCCCAACTAATTTTTTGTATTTTTAGTAGAGACAGGGTTTCACCGTGGTCTCAATCTTCTGACCTTATGATCCACCTGCCTCAGCCTCCCAAAGTGCTGGGATTACAGGCATGAGCCACCTCACCCGGCCGAAAATTTTTTTTTTATATTTGCAGCAATATATGATTTTTTCACCGTAGTCATGAATCCCAATGATTACTTCAAGGAGTTGGTTTAGTAAAATGTTTCCAAATTTGGAAGTGATGAAGAATATTTTTAAACTAGCTTCTAATTTTATAACCACAAGTCTTCATATTTAATCACAGTGTATTAGTCCATTTTCATACTGCTATGATGAAATACCCCAGACTAGGTAATTTATAAAGAAAAAGTGGTTTAATAGACTCACAGTTCTGCATGGCTGGGGAGGCCTCACAATCATGGCAGAAAAAGTGAAGGAGGAGCAAAGACACGTCTTACATGGCAGCAGGCAAGAGACTGTGTGCAGGGGAACTGCCCTTTATAAAACCATCAGATCTCTTGAGACTTATTTAGTATTATGAGAACAGCATGGGAAAAAGCTGACCCATGATTCAATGACCTTCTACTGGGTCCCTACTATGACACGTGGAGATCATGGGAGCTACAATTCAAGATGAGATTTTCGTAGGGACACAGCAAAACCAACACAACCAAACCATATCATATAATTAAATCCCTCTAAGGAAGCCTAAGTAGTTGTTTGTGTTTACAGTAAAAAATTACAGAGACAGGAAATTTGTTGGGATTTTTAAAGATATTTTAAATTTTCAAAATGTTGTGTAGGATTTGGTTTACTTCAAAGCAGAATTAGCTTTTGTAAATAAGGGATCAAATTTCTGAAGTGTACCAAACCAAAAATCAGATTTTCCAAAAGCTAATGTTAGCTTTACCAATGACTAGCTATTTTACTAGTTCTCATCTGTGGATATCATTTTCATCATGTACAAGTCCTGGTGTTAAACAGCTTATACCTATGTTTTTAGTATTATGTCACCCATAAGCAACAGTATGGGATAAGCAGATGTTTTCTTGGTGTTTGTCACTTACTAAACTCATCCTACTGACATATTTTTCTCAACCTACTTCAGATGTCCAGAGATGATAGAATGACTCCTCCTTTCCAACCAAAAATCCACTGGGGGAAAAGAAAACATGATACTAATTTATCATATGTGTAAATGATTTAAAATAGCTTTACATGTCACTGGATCTCTAGTTTTATACATTTTTTATTTTGTATTTTAAGAAGAGTAATATTTTTAGCTAAATGAATAAAACTTAGAATTTCAGAGAAAAAAGTATAGTTTGGGACATTAGGAGTTTTTGGAGACATTTAAAGAACTTTCAGGGTAATTGCCTATTTGGTTTAACTGTAAAATTGATGGAAGGGTCTACAGGGTTACAAGTCAGGACTGGACAAGAGATAAAAGAATTACTACTTCCCATACTTCATTAATTTCTAATCATCTATTATATGCTAGGCATTGTGCTAGTTGATAGGTGTATATTAATTAATGCAGATGACACAGGCAAGGTGCTCATGGAGCTTACTATGTAATTATTGTACTTACATAGGACTATGGAGTCTACAAACTTATTAGAGAAATACTGAAGACCCTAAGCCCAAAATGTCCTGTATTACATAATACACATCCATTCTCACTTGAAATGACTTTTTGAAACACTATTTAAATCTAGATTAAAGACAAAAACAATTATTTACATCTTATTTTTATTCAGAAATATATTATCTTTTTATGTGCCCACTTTGTTTTCTGCATTAAGGAAGACATAGAATTTTTAAAAAGTATTAAACTGATAAGAACAGCTATGACACTGGGTATTAGCCAAAAGGCCAAGATATATGGAACCACAAAAGACATTAGAGAAAAGACCTGAGCAAAACCAACAAAACTGGAGGCATCACACTACCTGGCTTCAAAATATACTACAAAGCTACAGTAACTAAATCAGCATGGTACTGGCATAAAAACTGAGACATGGAACACTGGAATAGAACAGGAAATCCAGATATAAATCCACATATTTATAGCCAATTAATTTGCAAGAAAGTTGCCAAGAACATACAATAGGGAAAAGGGCACTCTCTTAAATAAGTGGTGCTGGGAAAACTAGAGAACCATATGCAGAAGAATGAAACTAGACCCCTATATTTCACTATATACAAAAACAAAATCAAAATGGATTAAAGGCTTAACTCTAAGACCTGAAAGTTTGCAACTACTAGAAGAAAACTTTGGGAAAATCTTTCCAGACATGATCTGAGCAACAATTTTTTATGTAGGACCTCAAAAATACAGGCAACAAAAGCAAAAATATACAAGTGGGATTATACCAAGCTAAAAACTTTTGCACAGCAAAGGAAACAATCAACAAAGTGAATAGACAGCCCATAGAATGGGAGGAAACATTTGCAAGGGATTAATAATCAGAATCCATAAGGAGCTCAAACAACTCAATAGCAAAAACAAACAAAAAACCCCAAATAATCCAATTTAAAAATGGGCAAATGATCTAAATGACATTTCTCAAAAGAAGAAATTCAAATGGCCAACAGGTATATGAAACAATGTTCAATATCACTAGTCATCAGAGAAATGCAAACAAAAATTATATCTCACCGTAACATCGTACCAAAATCATAACATAATATTATCTCATCCCGATTAGACTGGCTTTTATAAAAAAGACAGGGAATAATGGGTGCTTAATAGGATACAGAGAAAGGGAAAGCTTTCTGTATTTTTGGTAGGAATGTAAATTAGTATAGAAACTATGGAAAACAGTATAGAGTTTCCTCAAAAAGCTAAAAAATAGAACTATCGTGTGACCTACCACTACTGGGTATATATCCAAAAGAAAGAATCAGTGTAATGAAGAGATATTTACACTCCCATTTTGTTTCAGTACTATTCACAATAGCTGAAATATGGAATCAACCTAACTGTCCATCAGTGGATAAATGGATAAAGAAAATGTGGTATATATACACAATAGAATATTATTCGGCCATAAAAAAAGTGAGATCTCATCATTTGCAGCAACATGGATGGAACTGGAGGTCATTATGTTAAGTGAAAAAAGCCAATCACAGAAAGAAAAATATGGCATATTCTCATTTATACATGGGAGCTAAAAAGGTGGATCTCAGGAAGATAAGAGAGTAGATTAGTGGTTACAAGAGGCTGGAAAGTTTGAGGGGAGAGGGATAAAGAGAGTTCGACTAGTGGATACAAATATACAGTTAAAAGTCTTGCAGACTTAAGTTTGCAAAACACAAGGCATCAGATATCACTTTGGACAATTTTCATCATCTAGACTTTTGTTCCCAGTAAGTGGTTTTTAATAGTCCTGTTTCCATATATATGCATACATAAGACCCAGCGTTCAGTAGATGAGTAGATTGAGTACAGTTAACATTAACCAACCGTACATTTAAAAATAACTAGAAAAGAATAATTCAAATATTCTTAGCATAGAGAAACGATAAGTTTAAGGTGATGGATATCCTAGTTACCCTGATTTGATTATTAGAATGTTTAAAATCATCACATGCACCCCTAAATTTTGTACATCTATTATGTATCAGTAAAAAAATTAAATGTGAAAGTGTTATTGAGACACTGAGATAAATGAAAAAGTAATATCAATGTATTTTAATAATTGATATCTGAAACTATATAAGCTATGAAACACAATCTAATTGAAGACAGTGCAACAAAAATTGATCATTCAAATATTAGCCACTAATATTTATTTGATCCAAATACCCAGAGCCAAGTATTGGACATTATTAATAATGTTCAAGTGTAAAGTCAAATATAAATACATAATCCAGAGAAAATTCTTATATAGAACTTCTTTAGCTTCCTAAATTAATTCACCAAAACTCAAATACTGTCCTTTATAACACTGGAAATGAAAGCTTTACTTTTTAATAGAAAATCTGCATTTCACTGTAAAAATAGAACACTTCATTCCCGACCTATACACACTTTCAGAAGCAATAGTTTTTTGAATGCTGAATACTTAGCATAAAGACATTGATCTTGAAAATTCATTTCAGGCTTGAGAGACCTACATATATACATTTATATATGTAATATATATTTTATATATTATATATATTTTATATATAAAATATATATAAAATGTATATTTATATTTTATATAAATATATATTTTATATATAAAATATATATTTATATTTTATATATACATTTTATATATAAAATATATATTTATATTTTATATATATACATTTTATATATAAAATATATATGATATATTATATATATCATATATAAAATATATATGATATATTATATATATCATATATAAAATATATATGATATATTATATATATCATATATAAAATATATATGATATATTATATATATCATATATAAAATATATATGATATATTATATATATCATATATAAAATATATATGATATATTATATATATCATATATAAAATATATATGATATATTATATATCATATATAAAATATATATGATATATTATATATCATATATAAAATATATATGATATATTATATATCATATATAAAATATATATGATATATTATATATCATATATAAAATATATATGATATATTATATATCATATATAAAATATATGATATATTATATATCATATATAAAATATATATGATATATTATATATCATATATAAAATATATATGATATATTATATATCATATATATAATATATATGATATATTATATATCATATATAAAATATATATGATATATTATATATATTATATATTATATATATGATATATATATAAAATATGTATAAAAATATATATATATATATATAGAAACAGGACTATTAACCACTTCCTGGGAGCAAAAGGCTATGTGACAGAAACTCTCCAAAGTTACACCTTTTGCCTTATGTCTTGCAAACTTAAGTCTGCAAGTACTTGAAAATGAGGAATATATGCAATTTATGCTGAATACTGATATAATTAAAGTTTCTGGCACTACTTGGGTTAACCATCAAGAGGCAGAGTAACCAATTTAAGCAGTAAAATAGCACACTGGATTTATCAACTCTTGTCTTAAACTTGACCGTTAAGGTACCCTATATACAAACATCATTACAGTTTTGTTTTATGATGTTTTTCCTCTTTAATGAGAAGTAAAGTACGTATCAGAGTGGTAATAGCCCCAAGTTTTGGTTCCAGTTTTGTGATTTGGGATAAGTCACATATCCAATGTAAATCTTCTATTATAAAAGTAAAGCTTTCATTTATAAAGTTGTTAAGGATAGTGTTTAATATTAAGTGCTAGCAAATTAAATTTATGAAGGTTTAAAAAGTCTTACATAAGGATTTTCTCTAAAGTATTGACATTTCATTTGTTTATATATTTAGAAGATAGATCATGACATCAGTTGTCAGTGCTGGCTGCTTTCTACTCTACCAAGATGTGCCTCACCTTAAAGATCACAAGCAGTGGAGACTGTTCAATTCAGATTGACATGAACTGACACCTGGGCATTGGGATTTTGGCCTAACTCATGTTTGTTCTTGAATATAAGGTATCTCATAGAACTAGCGAACAGATCCCTGGTATTCAGATTGAGTTTAAAGTAAACTGTGCAGAAGATATATTCCAGATAATTTTATATGTTTGTAGATCAAATGATCTGTGTTTCTATGAATTTCAGTGTGAAATGCTCAACTGACAGAGCCTCAAAAATTGATATGTGGTTTGTGGAAGAGAACAAAAGGGCAATATGGCAGACACGCCTAATGGACTGATAAAGATTCATGCTTTCCTTAGGTTGATTGCCACTAGGTGAGGTGGTGTGGCTACCTCTCCCTCTAATGAATGCAAGTGGGAATGATGTGAACCTCTTTAGGACTAAGTGGTTATGAAATAGGAATATTTTCTCTGTGTCTTCTTTTCTCAAGTACAGTGCAAAGGGAAAGGAGCCCAAAGACCTAGATAAGGACAGAATCACTGAAAGCAGTTAAACCAGGAAACTCCAGTTGTACTTGACATAGAGTCAGAAATAATATTTATTATGTGAAGGAACTGAACTATGGAGGGTTGGTGATTGTATGGAAATATTAATTAAAATTTTGACTTTTTTCTGAGATGGCACTTGCCCAAGATGTGTAAGGATGGTGAAAAATAATGCCATAAATTTGTTGTGGTCTCTCAGTTTAGTGTTCTCATTTGTGCTTTATGAAACCCTGTGAATTAATTCAGGGGACAAATCCGTAAGAATTTTACTGGGGAAACCGAGGCTTAAGAAACTTCCCCTAAAACACACTGCTATTAAGTTTCACAGTGGAGTGGAGACTTGTAACTCAGGCATCTGAATCTATTGCCCACGCTTTCCCAATGTTATTCTGCCTCAGAAAGCCTGGAGTTAGTAACTCCAAGGTATCCACGATAAATACAAATGCAATCTTAATCTTAAGATCCTGTTGCATTTTCCCCTCAAACATTTTATTGAAGTATATTATATGTACAGGAAAGGTCACATATCATAATTTAGCTTCAAAATTTTTCACAAATTAGCACACCTATGCACCCAAATAAAGACGTATCATTTCCAGTACCCCTGATATTTCGTCTATAGTCCAAGTTGCTAATCCCCTTAAGGGTAACTGCGTATAATCTCTCACTTTTAACCTTAGACTGTTCTACTGCATTGTATTTTATATAAGTTTAATAAAACAGTATGCATTTTTTTGCATCTGGCTTTTTTTTCTTTTGCTAAATATTACATTTCAGAAATTCACCTATATTGCTGTGTATGGTTGAAGATTTTAAAAATTGCTGTATTTTATCTTGTTCATCTGAAAAACAACCTATTCATTCTATTGCTCATGGACATTGGGTAGTCTGCTGTTGGGGTCTATTAGGAATAATCAGTGGCTGTCTGAGTCACACATTTTGCCAAAGGAATACACAAATGACAAGACCAAAGGGCGCAAAAATAAGATCTAAGAGAAAGTGTCTAACGTTCTTTATCTCCATCTATATCCCAATTCTTTTTTGTTTGTTTGTTTGTTTTTTTGAGACGGCGTCTCGCTCTGTCGCCCAGGCTGGAGTGCAGTGGCGCGATCTCAGCTCACTGCAAGCTCCACCTCCCAGTTCAAGCCATTCTCCTGCCTCAGCCTCCCAAGTAGCTGGGACTACAGCCGCCCGCCACCATGCCCAGCTAATTTTTTGTATTTTTAGTAGAGACAGGGTTTTACAGTGTTAGCCAGGATGGTCTCGATTTCCTGACCTCGTGGTCTGCCGACATTGGCCTCCCAAAGTGCTGGGATTACAGGCGTGAGCCACCATGCCTGGCCTATATCCCAATTCTTTACGTTTAAGTGGACCTGTTATTTTAGGATAAAAGGCTATTAGAGGACATTTGGCATCAATTTTCTGTCTACTTTTACATAGAGGGTATTCTACTTTAGTATTTTATTCGGGTACTTTATATAGGTCTATCTTTTAAAATATGTGAAACATAGGAAGCCTAATTTTAAATTTCTTTTCTTATAAAAAGTATAGAAAATTTTTTACAAAAGTTATAGAAAATGTACAGAAACTAACAGATATTTCAATGATTGAAACTGTCAACTTAGTATAGGCAAAAGAGCATTGGGCTTTGAATTTTGAAAAAGTAGATTTTAATTGCCACCTCAGGAACTTTGTTTAAATAACTTCTTCAAAGCTCAGCTTTGGGATCGGTATGATGGAGTTATATTCCTGTCTCAAAAATGTTTTATCATGCCAATATTGTGTGTGTGTTTTATATATCTATATATATGTGTGTGTGTGTGTGTGGGTATGTGTGTGTAATATTGGTATAAACCCTTTGGAATGTTAAAAGCATTATACAAATGTTGGTCATTATTAGAGATGAATTCACAAAGTAAATGAATATGAAGGCCGAATATTCATGACAGATAAAACAAACCTAAGGTCAAATCTGTTAGGATTGTTCCTGCTTAATTTTCTCCCTTCCTCCTTCCCTCCCTCCTTCCCTTCTACCTTCCTTTCTTCCCTCCTTCGCTCTTCCCCTTTTTCTTTCCTTTCTTCCTTCCTCTACTTAATTGCACAACAAGAGAGTGAAAGAGCAAGCTATCCAGGAAACACTAAGCTTGAAATTCTTACTGGGAACTAGACAGGCTTCCCACAGATGGAGACATTATGGCTATCGACATTCATTTCTCCCTTCTCTCGGGACTCATGAGCTGTCTAGATGTCCTCTAATTTCTACCCTGGACATTAAAGGGCCTGGCTATACTTCCAGCATGTGATTATGCCTTCCCCTAGGGATCTGCAGTTTCAGACACCCACTCCGATTCTCCCTGCTACGGCAGGAGTGCACTGCAATCACAGGCAAATTTATAGGTCAATGAGTTGAAAATCGGTTGTCTTTAAGTTTCTGATTTTTAAATACATTTTGTACAAATCGGTTCAAATGGAAAATAGGTTGGGATGGGAAAAAATGAGAGCCGCCACCTTACATTAATATACACAATATTGCTATTTATTTTTAGTTTCTAGATTAATGTAGCACTGACATGGCTCCTTTCTCTGTCAATAAGAAAAGGATAATAAAATGAATAAATGCAAACCAAATAATTTGCAAGCTACATGTTATGTGTGATTTTTCAAGTTAAAAAAATGATCTTCATCTGGGAACAAACTAACTTAAAGATTTTAAAAGCCAATTTCAGCTCAGCTGCTGGGGTTTGTTTGAAATCTACCACTAACTGAGGTGTGAAACTTACATTTGATATAGTAAATCTTGTCGACTGTTATTTTAAAGGACTGAAATGTGCTTTTATAGCAAAATTGTCTCAAATAAAAAATACATTTTTACAATCTCACTCTGTCATAAACTTTCATGTCAGGTTTTAGCTTCACAATATATGCGGAGGATACATTATACAGGAATAGGAAGGAGGCATGCATAACAAGTTGTTGTAGTTTCCATTGAGATAGAGAGAGGAATGTCCTATAGCCTTCCTGTGATCAAAATATTAAATATTACATAGTTGATCAGAAATGACCAATATGCTTATCCTGAGTTGTCAGACTGTTATTGCTGCAGAATAGCTATCTTATATTCTATAACTACATATCTAAGGATTTCTATGAAATGGGTTATAATTCCTTTACCATATTTCTTGACAGAAATTTTTAAAACTCCAGGACAAAATTTCGTAAGGAAAGCATACCTAATTTATATCATCCTCACACTAACATTTAAAAAGTTAGGTTTTCTGGAAAATGTTTTAAAGAAATAGTGTTGTAGTTAATTGTAGCTCTCTCACTGTTACAGGTACTACTATCTCAGGTCTGAAACCACTTTAACAGATTGTATTTGTATGAATAAAATGTCTTCTTGAGTGGGTGTGTGAGAGTGTAAAGATGCAGTTTTGAAATGACATCAGATCACTAACATTTATTAATCATTGGCATATCAGATACTAATAGATTATTGGCAAAATGCAGGTCAATAGATATTAATGACAGAGAACAAATTGACAGGCAATTTTTGTCTTGTTGGGCATTTTTTTTTAGTGCACAGAAGTTTGTTTTATAAGTGACTTTAGATATTGTGACACTCAAGAAAGGCGTTTAAAAATAATCTGTGAAAAACAATTACAAGACATTGCTTATTGTTCAAAAAACCCACCAAAATAATAATAAAATTAAAAATATATCCTTAGTCCTCAGCCTTTTCGAGCTTCAGAATAAAAATATGATGCTCATAATATCTCTTCTCTTACATTGTCACTACAAAGTGCTCTTAGGGACATTCAAGCAGGACAAGGAATGTGAAGGTGCTTTGGAAGTTAAAAATACAAAACACTGACTCTCGTGCCTATCGTTGTGTTTGGGACTCTTTACAGTTATGGATTCATTGACTCTTGGAACGACTTCATGTGGTTATCTGAGCTTGTGAGTTGTGATGATTGTCGCTTGATGTGTAGTCTACCCTTCTGAAGCATGATAGAGCTCGGCTTTTAATCTAGGCTGTTATGATAAACTCAGGGCACTTTTCCATTATAAAAATTCTAAGAAGAGTCTAGCATTTCTAATATATTGTGTAATGGGCTGGGCATGGTGGCTCATGCCTATAATTCCACACTTTGGGAGGCCAGGGTGAGTAGATCACCTGAAGTTGGGAGTTTGAGACCAGCCTGGCCAACATGGTGAGACTCTGCCTCTAGTAAAAATACAAAAATTAGCTGGGTATGGTGGCACACACCTGTAATCTTAGCTACTCGGGAGGCTGAGGCAGAAGAATTGCTTAAACTCAGGAGGCAGAAGTTGCTGTGAGCCTAGATCGCACCAACACACTCCAGCCTGGGTTACAGAGTGTGACTCTGTCTCCAAAAAAAAAAAAATATATATATATATATAAAATATATATATATATTTTATATATATATAATATATATATTTTATATATATATATTATATATATTTTATATATATAATATATATATTATATATATATATAATATATATATTTTATATATATATAATATATATATTTTATATATATATAATATATATATTTTATATATATATGTATTTTGCAATGAATCATTTGATTGAGAAGTATTAGTTTAATACAGAATGCTGTTGGATTATCAATAAGGTGGTTCTTTCCAGTAAGGAATTTGTAATAATGAGAGAAATAAGATAGAAAAAAAAAGAATAAATAGCTCTTGTGATTTAGGGAGGAAAAACTCTTTGTGAAGAGACACAAAAGCTCTTGTGAATAGAAAATAATTCTTGTGATTTACCTACATTATTATTTAGGAAAGTAGTAAAGTTAGTTATTTCTAATATATGCAAACTCACAAGAGTTCGGTTTAAATGCTGCTAAATTCAACTTGACAAAAATATTGAGACGTTTCTTATGTGTATGAACAGCAAGAATCTGAAAGCATGATTCCAGCAGTTACACTCTGAAACCATCAGCCCATATGTAATGAAGACTCTTAATCAATTTAGCTAAAATGGTAACTAGAAATAAAAGGCCAGCAAGATTTCATTTAAATTCAATCTGACTCAACAAATATTTATTGAGCTCTTATTTAGAGTAAGGCTTTGTTTCAGGGACTATAAATATATAGTTAATAAAAAATGATTCTAGCCCACACTGACCTTGCAATCAAGTTATATCCTAATTTCTTAGGAATCTGGCACTGGCTCATATATACCTATTGCTTTAATTTCTACAAACTTGCTTCCCCAAGTGTGGTCCATGGACTAGCAGTATTGGCTTTACCTGGGAGCTTATTAAAAGTGTAGCATCAAAAATGGAAAATTATCAAAAAAATTATAAGTAAATTTCCAGAGCTGAAGAGCACACATCTTCAGATTGGAAGCACCTATTGTGTGCCAAACAAATAAATAAAACCAAAACAACAGCCAAAACTTTCCATCTATCTAGAAATCTAAAAAGAGAGATATTCTCAGAGGCTTTTGGTGTAAGAAAAACAATTATCATTAATAATAACAAATTGACCAAATACAATGAAATAGAATCCAACTACCATCAGGTTTTCTAATAAAAATATTGGATGTTACAAAATGTGAGAAGCAATTGTTTTATTGTCTTACAGAAGTATTTTCAACCCAGAATTCTATACACAGGCAAATTATCAATGGAGTGTGAGGCGAAAATAAATTCATTTTTAGGTATACAAGTTCACAAGAATTTGCCTCTCTTCACCTTCCTTTTTGAAAGCTACCATAGGATACATCTCAGCAAAACAAGGGAGGAAACAAAAAACAAGAACATGAGAGCCAGCAAAATGAGGATCCGAAAAATAAGCAATGGAGCTCCAGTCTGACTACTGTACAGGATGCCAGATACCTAGGAAGGAGTCAGTGAGCAAAAGGATGGAGAGCCACAGTGCGAATGTCTTCCTACAACAATCATGCACACAAGGAATTCTGTCTGGTCAAGTGGATAATTTGCTAATAGGCAAATTGATAAATTTACCAAATTTATTAAAAGATCTGTTGGAACATTCTTAAAAAATTAATGACTCCAAAGAAAACTGGGAAAATAATGGAAAAAAGGCAATTATTAATTGCTTTTCTTGTATTTGGAGAAAATGTAAGCAAGAAGGAATTCAATCATTCCAAGTTATATTAAGTAGTATAAACCCTGACTTTCATTTAAAAAATAACATTATAACTACATTGAGAGGATGCGGGGAAGGAAACTGTGTGTGTGTGCGTGTGTGTGTGTGTGTACGTGTACACGTGCGTGTCTGTCTGAGGCAGGGTGGATTTAATTACTGTAATAATAATAAACTAATATCTAAAATTGATGATGGAAGAAATAGTAATTATTAGCCAATAGTAATTAATAGCCAATTAGCCAATTATTTTAAAATATTGAGATAGATACAAAAATAAACAACAAAAAGAATTAAAACATTTTTGGGGAGGAGTTTGATGAACAGAAAAAAAGTAGAGGGGGTACTATTTATGTTATAAACTTTTAGAAAATACGTGAAAATTATGTGCATGATTGCTGTAATATAAAATAAAAAATAAATTTAAAAATAAACATACACTACTTCCAGGATTAATATTTTTATCTGCTAATATAAATGTAGGTCATGTTTATGCTACTCCTGATTTTGAGAAAAAATATGTTTCATATGCTTAAGAAAATGATGCTGCTTCATATTTTTATTTTTTGTAAATGAAATTTTAAAAGTAGAAGAATTTTATTGTATCACAATAAAGTGGGTAAAGAATTTGGTACAGGGTTTGAACGTATGCCACCCATCCAGATTATCCATCCGTAATCTGGTTATACATTGTCCAGATTTTAAAGAATTTGCTGAACATATTAGTTGAATTTGTAAATGATCTTAACTAAACATTATGTATTTTAATTTATAACAAACCAGCCCTGAAAGCATCTGTGTGTCTGTGTGTGTGTGTGTAAGTGCGCACATATGCACACACCATATATAATGGGGGGCTGAGGAGAGGCTGTGACAAGCCACATAACTTTCCTGTATTCCAAGGACTGCTACTGATGCTTTTGATCACTAGGGCTTATGGTTGGACTGTGTTCCACTCCATAGCATTGTTTACTCTGGGGCAATGCATTATCAGAGGAAACTATTTCTTTGTGTTATTACATTGGTGCAGTGGCTCTTCTCTTTCAAGGTTTTACCAATTACACTGACAGCATTTCTGCATCATTTCTATTTTCTTTCTCTTTGTTCTCACTCCAAGTGGTTCATGGCTGGCTTTGGTCAATCCAACCTATTTCTGACCTGTCGTTCAGAGTAGCAGCCACAGGGGAGAGGATCTGCACATCAGTACGCAAACAGCCTAATTTAAATCCTCTCTATCCTGATTCAGGGGTCCACTTTGAATTCACCTCTTAATCATGACACAGAGCACTTCATCTACCTCACAAGATTTCTTCTTCTTTGTTAAGTGCCTTTATTTAGTTACTTTGTGTTCCTAGTCTTGTTTGTTTGAATACAATTTGTCCTCGCAATTATTTTTTTTTCTTTTAGTGCATCACATGCTATAGCACCAAGAAAATGGCTGCTGAGTGTCTAGTGCTCTGGAAACATTTAGAGGTCAATGCCTCTCTAAAATACAGCACCCATTACATTGACTTGCAAGATAGATGTGCTATTAAAACAAAGTATATTCACAAATGGTCTCTGTAGGGATAGCTTATTTTATGCTATGGGGAAGGAGGGTACCGGAATGTTGAAGATGACTGTATAATAGGTACCCAGTTCCCTTTGGGGTTGAGGAGAAATGTGGAATCAGTTAACAGTTCATTAATATGCTTAGAAAATGCCAATATCAGCTTTAATTAAAAACTAGATAACCAGCTTATTAAAAAAAAAAAAAAAAAAAAAAACCTAGTCACAGAAACAGCAAGTTTCTTTGTTTTTGCCTACTACAAGCTCCAGGTCCTTGCTGACTGATTGGATAGTAACACTTACCAGTATTAACTTAATTCAATCCAATTTACTAAATAATGGTGTGTCGATTACATTCTGCCAACTACTATACTTGCTATAAAAATTGGACTAGAATTCAGATACTATCTTGGAGGAATCATAGCCTGGCAAAAGCAATAAAAATATTACTGACATATGTGACATGCAGGACGAGAAACTCTGAGTCCCACAGGAACATCTTTCTCTACTTGGAGTTAATGTGCTTTCAGATGTGTATGAAAAAGTTTTTATTTTGAAATCTTTTAAAATATCTTTTCCATTGCATCTCTTTTCTCCATTTTTTAGTGACTTGGGATTGCAGAATTATTTAGCTTGCTGAGTCAGTGGAAATGAGCATATTAATTCATTTTTGTAAATGAATTTTCCGCATTCAAGCCTGCTGGGTCAAGGTGCTAGGTCTCCCCTCAGGGGTTTCCTACAATCCATACGCACTGAGCTTCACTCTCTAATCGTGAACGTTCCCCTATCCTGTTCTTCCAGAGTTGACATTGCTCAGAAAAGCACCATTGCTTTATATTTTCTTCTCGAGCATCAGAATTGGCAAGAGTAGCCTCTAATGCAATTGTTAGTCCCTGAGTGCCAATGGGTAAACCTCTCCAAAGCCATTTAAATTAATCGAGAAGACAAAATGCTAATTAAGTCAATATTCTGAACAAGCAAGGGAAATTTGTATACTGAGCGTCCTCCAATCTGCTAAACTGGGTCTAACAAGTAGAACATTAGCAGGAAATCTGGCTTGGTTTGAAGGTAATATTGGATGACATGCTTGGTATGACCAAGTCACAATGAAATATAATCAAAAGACAGTTGTTGAAAATTGTTTCTCTACTTCACTTTGGTGGAACACCATTGTACAGAGCACATTCAAAATTACGAAACTTATGTGTATTTAGCTTAATTAAATATTTAATCAAATGTCATCTACCTATTATTTCCACTCTACAATTTTCCATAACACCTGGAAGAGTTAGCTAATTTTTAACATTTTTGTTGACTTTCTCAAAATTGAACATTATTGTTTTATGCTTCTATCTCTGGTTGTCACAGAATGTCTCTCTCTCTCTCTCATCACCTTCAGTTTTGCAGGAAATTCCAACTGGAATTAGTAATCACTCACAGCATTTAAAAGCTCGGCTGACCTGAATGAGATGCTCAGGAAATATCCAAGTTGAAAAATAAAATTGCTATGCATTGTTGTGATTTTCACATATTTCCACTTCACTCCTGGAAACTATTTCTCATTCTTAATCAGAAGGAAAATGTGAGCAGATATGTAAGACAGTGGAGCAGGGACCAGGCACTAGGTAGAGGCCATTTAATTAAAAAGTGTAAAATAAATAGACTGTAAAATTCAGCTAGTCTTGTATAAAAACAGTCTGCTTGGCAGAACTCAGTGATGATTTAGATTAACCTGTAAATTTCTGGAAAAGAGAAATCAGTTATGAGTCTTATTAGCTTTGTTTTTACCTTTATTATTTTTAGGTTCAACATTACAGGTTAAGTAAAATTTTTCAAAAGGAGGAAAGGAAGGAAGAGAGAAGAGTAAGAAATAAGTCAGTCATATGAGTGAATTATGGCAGATTGTAATCAAAGGATCTTATTCTGGTTGGCTTGTCTAATATTAAATAACAGCATATTTTTCCATAATATGTCAAATTGCTTCAATAGTGATTAGGACCAAGAAATGTCTGGGCTGTGGCTTCAAAATAGTTTGAGCCAGATTTATAATAACAAAGAAGCAATGTCCTGGAGAGGAATTTTGTTGTTTGCTAGGGGGCACTGTGAGGCTGTCTTTGCCTTGTTTGTTCTTTTGAGTTGTTAGTGGTTGGTCCATTTTAATTATCCGTGTTTCTGTGAAAGATGAAGTATTACATTGTTAATTACGGAGTTTTCAGCTTCATAATGGATTTTGTCTAACTACTTTTGACTCTGCATGTTGCCTGTGCCCTTCAAATTCTAGGTTTTCTGGAGGGATTTGGGTAAATTGGAAAAAATAGATTATCATGGAAGTGTAATGTAGAAAATAACTAAATCCTGCCTGCACAATGAAGAATATACTTAGTTTTCCCCTAAAATAGCTAGGCCTAAGAACAGCACAAAATTTGGAGTTGAGTCTTTGAATCTTGGCATTTCTATACTGTGAAGTATCCCTTCTGTTTTGAAGTAAATGAGGGAATTTCTAAAGCAAGGTGCTGTCCTCCCCTATTACCAGCAGAGCCTGGTTCACCTATGATCACAGTATGATTGAATAATAATAATTTTAAAAAGCTCTGGGGACAGGACAGTCCCATCAGTCTTGGTTCAGAGGTTTTAATTTTCTAGGGGGAAAAGAAGGTAGTTCTCAAGCCACTGCTGCTTGCACATCAGAACAGCAAAATCAAGTCAATTTCAGCTTCCTCTGATGCCATTTGTACATAGTAGAGTTCTCTTGACAAAATTACATTTGATATTTTCATGGTCCAGGTAAAGCCACTCAACAGTTAAATTATTTCATCCAAATTCTCAGAAATTAAGAGAACAACTTTCACTGTAAATGTTCCAACAACAGAGAACATTCACAGGGTCAACAGAAAGATGGAGACCTCCCAGCTTGACTATCTGTAGTGATTTCAGACATATATCACCTCATTTCAAGCTATGGAGGGATAAATTAGTAGTCTGCTTGCAAGTTAAAGCAGCAGTTAATAGATTTTGCAAGGGGAAGGGTCATCCAGCTGGTGTATATTGCTAAGAATTAGAGCAGTCCTTCTCAAACCTTTAACCTTAAACCCACTTCGTTTCCAGGTAGCCTAATTCTTAGGGTAGCCACTCAGTGATGACCAATGGACATGTCTACAAGGCGTGATAGAGGCCGATTCAGATTAAGATTTGAGTGGGTAATTTTTACCAACTCAGTATACCCATTTCTTACTTCTTACTAACATAATCCTAATTTAACTGAATGTGTCAATTGCCCAGCTAAAAGACTATTTCTTTTTCTTTCTTTCTTTCTTTTTACATGGAGTTCTGCTCTTGTTACCCAGGCTGGAGTGCAATGGCATCTCGGCTCACTGCAACCTCCGCCTCCTGGGTTCAAGTGATTCAATTCTCCTGCCTCAGCCTCCTGAGTAGCTGGGATTACAGGAACCCACCACCACACCCAGCTAACTTTTGTATTTTTAGTAGAGACAGGGTTTCACCATGCTGGACAGGCTGGTGTCGAACTCCTGACCTCAGGTGATCCACCTGCCTCGGCCTCCCAAAGTGCTGGGATTACAGGCGTGAGCCACTGTGCCCGGCCCTAGAAGTCTATTTCTACAACTTTCCTTGGATCTAAGTTTTCCCGTGTGAAACAATTCTGACCAATAGATTTAAGAGAAAGTTTTTCGTTAATGCTTCCAAAAAATCATCTAAAACGGGCCAAATTTGGATAGATTGTTCCTTAGCTTTTTGTCTTTTCCAGTCTCCCCTATTTCTGGAACATAGAATGACTGATGAAGAATTTTGTGACGGTGAGGTTACAAGCATATGGGTGGGATGGCTGAGCACTGTGATAGAAGGAGTTGCGTTCTTGGTGATATCGTAGAGTCTCATGCCAGCACTACGCTACCTAACCCACTCTAGACTTCTCATCACGTGATAGTAAAACCCTTGCCCCTGCCTTACATAAACCACTGATATTTTATTTTTCCTTTACTGCAGCTGAATTAAATTCTTATCTGATATACAAGTTATAGTAAAGATATAAGCAATTGATACAACAAACAGTAAACAAATTTGTTAAAAGTGTTTAAAATTTCTTTCGTTATTTTCTTTTGAAAATTTAAATATTTTATATTTTATACAATAATTTTTTTATAAAACATATTTTAGGCAAAATTCATGATGATCCAGGAAGTGTTTTGTCCACTGGCTTCTCATAACACATCATGCCACTGTTAACTTCTGTATGGGAAATACAACATTGGAACAAAGTCCAGGAAACATGCCACAACACACATCCTCTGACAATGCTAGAAGTAGGTTGAAACTTTAGTTTTCTCCTCTGTAAAGTGTGAACAAAATACTAAGAGCTTCTCATTGTTGTGAGAAATAAATAAGATAAAGCTAACTTACCTAACACCATGCCTTATATATAGTAGACACCCAATTCTTTATAAAAAACATATATCATGTATTTCACATATAAATTTTCATGCCATTATATTGCATATAAAACATTACAAATACAGACTTTATTATGGAAGATAGCATCATATTCTACATTCATATATATGATATATATTAAAATATTCTTATTGATATTTATGAACAATAGGCTACTTTTTGTCAGGCACTGTCCTATATGTAAGTAAATGCAGCAATGAACAAGATGACTCTGGCCTCTGTCTTAAGAAAGTTACAGTCCTTCCTGCTACAGAGAAGATATCCTTGAATGTGTAATATTGTAAGAGTGCTCATCAAAGGATTTGAGTTAAAATGAGAATTGATTCTCATAAATGGAGAAAAATTGGAAAAGGCAATTTGTATAATTATTTTACAAAGGGTCAGTTTTCAATAATTCCAAGATCTATCCCCATTGTTTGCCACGTCTATCATAACACAGATAATAGCAGAGATGATAATCTGCCTGTGAATGGTGTCTAAGCTAGGTCTCCAGCATGCCTTGGGGATATCACCACAAGACAGCTGTCCTAAGAAGTGGGCCTCTTGGACATGAAATTATTTATAGTCCAGAAACTCTATGTCGGAAGCACTCATGTCATCTGAACAGTGTGGCCACAACTTTCACAAATTTCCCGTTTTTCTTAAAAATAAAAATAGGGTTTTACAAAGAGGAGACATGGAATTAATCATTACTATAGTCATCAAATATTTTCCAGCTCTCTGCCTTCCAAGCGTATGTAGGGTTGCATTCTCTGGCACTCTTGTGTCTGAAGGTTCTATGTAGTTAGTTTGGGCCAACGAGTTATGCCTGGAAATGATATAGGTCACCTCCAGGCTATGGTATTTAGTAGCTGATATGAGACACTGAAAAGCTCTTTTTTCTCTAGCACTATGGCCTTTGATGTTCAGGAGGAAGGCTTTCTCCATCAGCCCAAATTTCTGAGTGATGTTGATGAGCAGAGTGCCCCTGCCTATCCATGAATGGACAAGTAACATAAGCAAGAAATAAACTTTGGAGATTGAGGCTATATGGTTTCCATAGTTATTTGTGAATGTAGCATTACTTATATTTATCTTATCTAATAATGGTCATTCGATCCAGAACAACCTTGAATTTCCATTGTTCCCACCCTCCATATTCAAATCTTCCTCAAATTATGATAATACATTTTTAATTTGCCCTCTGCTTAGTCTAGGTGGTCAGCATCACTTCCCTGGCTCTTTGCTAATCTTCAGATAAAGTCTTCTTTTTTCCCTCTTTTGACTCTCTAAGTTACTTGCCATTTAGCAACAAAAGTGATTTTTTTTTTTTAAAACTAATCAGTCGCTCCCACTGTAGTTGGCATAAAATCAGAATTATTTTAAAAAAGTCTAGAAGGTCATTAAGACTCACTCTGTACAACTGTTCCCCTAATTTTACTGTGTTTTTTGATCATTTCATTCATTAAAAACATATTTTTCTTTTTCCTTGACTCAGCGCCACTGCTTAAAATCTTTTACCTTCTTGAATTTTCTTCTCTGCTGTGTAATTGTTAGCCTCTTCTCCTTAAGGTCTGAGCTCTATGAAACCTTCTCAAAATGCTCCCCTGATCTCCTGTCTACAACACCCCTCCTTCTTCAACATTCACACACACTCATAAAGCATTACTCTATTCTATTGTATTGCCCTTTGTGAAGTTTTTAAGGAATAAAAATAATGTATTTGTTACATGTTTTTTTGTGCCCTGCCCCCACTAGAACATAAGCCCTATCATGGCAGGGACTATGCATCTTTCATGCGACATGACAACCCAAGTGACTGCCAGTGCCAGCCAAAATGTAGATATTTAAGGAATTTCTGTTGAGTGAAAGAGTGAAGACTAAAATAAAGGCAAAAAATTTGATCCTCCTGAATAATTAAAAAGTAACTTTTATAATAATGAGAAAATTTAAGGCAGAAATGAGCTTCTTTTAATTTTAATTCAAAGTGCTACAAACCAAGTGTATGTACTTAATGAAGTAAATCATACCAACTGAACTTGTGTTAAGTGCTAGGAGCAATCTAAATTTAAAAAACTAAGAAGGGCCAGGCATGGTGGCTCCCATCTGTAATCACAGCACTTTCAGAGGCCGAGGCGGGCGGATCACCTGAGGTCAGGAGTTTGAGACCAGCCTGACCAACATGATGAAACCCCATCTCTACCAAAAAATACAAAAATCAGCCAGGTGTGGTAGCCCGCACCTGTAATCCCAGCCACTTGGGAGGCTGAGACAGGAGAATTGCTTGAGCCCAGGAGGCAGAGGTTGCAGTGAGCCAAGATTGCACCACTGCACTCCAGTCTGGGTGATAAAGCAAGACTCTGTCTCAAAAAAAAAAATAAAATAAATTAAGAGGAAGAGCAAAAGCATGCTTAGATACATTCTCTAAGCTCATGAACTTTCAAATTGATTACATAAATCTATAATTATCAATAGAAATTAACTTTCCTTTTTGACACAGAAAGCTTGAAATCCTTAGCCATCAAACAGATGGCAAGTCTCATTTGTAGGACTTTATAAGTCACCTGCTGCCAAAACACAGAGATTGGCTGTTTTTCAGACCTAGAAAAGGCAAAGCATATAACCGATTTACAAAGACAAATAATTTGGGATGTTCCATAAATGAAGAAAGTACTTTGTTTTGACTTTGATCTAAATTTGATATGGTAGACAACAAAAACAAATAAAAAGGGCCAGTGTAACAAAATATAAATAAATATTTAGAAGATGTTAAAAAGCCATTTGACAGTTATTTATATAGTATCTGGGAGTTTACAAAATTGTCATGTGGAAAATATATTAATTTTGTGTTTAACGAAGCTGCTGAAATAGAAAGGGACTTTTGATTGAACACTCCTTTCTGATTAATAGGAAGGTGGTTTAGAGGCCATGAAGTTTAATTTAAAATGGCACTAGATGGAAAGTCAAGAGAGCTAGCTGTAATCACAGTTCAATTTTAAGCATATGACCTTAAGAAATGCATTTTCTCAGGTCTTGGTTTACTCAAAAGAAAATAAAGATAATAACATTTACACCACAGGTATTCAATGAAGACTGAATCAGAAAATATTTGTAAAAGTTGCTAGCAGAGGACTTAGCTTGCAGAAAATATTTCAAAAATATTGATTTCCTTGGTGTGTGTAGTACTATGCGGAATAGGGCACAATCTAATTCTTTTTTTTTAGGTAGCATATATTGGACAAGCAGAATTAGAGGACATGCTAGGACCTCCCAACAGCACTGGACAAAGGAAAAAGAGAGGTAGGGCAAGGTTGAAAGTCTGGCAACTGAAGAGCAATAACTTACTGCAACTGCTGGTTGTAAAAAGATTATGATGAATTCATACTTCATTCAGGCAAGTGCTCATATGTAAGGGACTCTCCTCAAGTGAACTGGGCAGGCTGGCCAGGGATCCCAGGCAATAATCAAGGTCAAAGACTATTTTTTTCTTTTTTTTTTTTTTATTATACTTTAAGTTTTAGGGTACATGTGCACAACATGCAGGTTAGTTACATATATATACATGTGCCATGTTGGTGTGCTGCACCCAGTAACTTGTCATTTAACATTAGGTATATCTCTAAATGCTGTCCTTCCCCGCTCCTCTCACCCCACAACAGGCCCCGGTGTGTGATGTTCCCCTTCCTGTGTCCATGTGTTCTCATTGTTCAATTCCCACCTATGAGTGAGAACATGCGGTGTTTGATTTTTTGTCCTTGGGATAGTTTGCTGAGAATGATGGTTTCCAGCTTCATCCATGTCCCTACAAAGGACATGAACTCATCACTTTTTATGGCTGCTTAGTATTCCAGGGTGTATATGTGCCACATTTTCTTAATCCGGTCTATCGTTGTTGGACATTTGGGTTGGTTCCAAGTCTTTGCTATTGTGAATAGTGCCGCAATAAACATATGTGTGCATGTGTCTTTATAGCAGCATGATTTATAATCCTTTGGGTATACACCCAGTAATGGGATGGCTGGGTCAAATGGTATTTCTAGTTCTAGATCCCTGAGGAATCGCCACACTGACTTCCACAATGGTTGAACTAGTTTACAGTCCCACCAACAGTGTAAAAGTGTTCCTATTTCTCCACATCCCCTCCATCACCTGTTGTTTCCTGACTTTTTAATGATGGCCATTCTAACTGGTATGAGATGGTATCTCATTGTGGTTTTGATTTGCATTTCTCTGATGGCCAGTGATGATGAGCATTTTTTCATGTGTCTTTGGGCTGCATAAATGTCTTCTTTTGAGAAGTGTCTGTTCATATCCTTCACCCACTTTTTGATGGGGTTGTTTGTTTTTTCTTGTAAATGTGTTGGAATTCATTGTAGATTCCAGATATTAGCCCTTTGTTAGATGAGTAGATTGCAAAAATTTTCTCCCATTCTGTAGGTTGCCTGTTCACTCTGATGGTAGTTTCTTTTAAAAGACTATTAGGAGTACGGTTCTAGGTGATCAACACATTCAGAAGAGGTCCAGTCCAGTGACTAAGCAGCTGGTGAAAATACAGAGAAGGCTTGTAACAGCTGGGGGCAGAGGATTACAAATGGGCCCCTTTCCCAGAAGAAAAGGGGCACTTCGAAGTCAAATTTAAAATTGTTGAATTAAAGTGTTTATATATTTGTAATTCTAATAGATGTTGCCAACTTTATCTCCTTAGGGATTTTAAGAATTCACACTTCTATCAACAATGTATAAAACTGCCTTTTTGCTCTAAATTGTCAAAGCAACATGGTATGTTCTCAAACTTTTAGATTTTTGCTAATGTGATAGTGACAACTCCTGTGTTTTGATAATCTATTCATTTGCTGAATGATATGATAGCTCAGGTTTTAGGTTTTCTCACTTTTAATATTGCATTTGGACATACTTAGGAACTGTTAAGAAATATGAACTTCAGGGTCACTCTAGGAGCACAAGTGGCAGAGAAAAGAAATTGTAGACTCTGCAATAAAAAAAGACTTCAAAATGTATTTACACAATTGTTTGTTTAGCTACCTTCTTCTGCAAAAGGAATTGCAGAATTTATTAAAAATTGTATAAAGTGCAGGTGATTTAATATATTTTAAAAATTGTAAACTGTTTTAAAGTGATTGGGCAGATATGTGTGTGTGTGTTTCATGTTAAAATGCTTTTTCCCATTTGCGTGTTCTTTTGGAGTTAAGATGTGTAAATTCATTAATACGGAACAAGTTATATCCTGGACATTCTAGGTAAGCAATGCAAAATGCATTTACTCTTTGAGTGTAGTTAAATCGATAAATTAGATTGCTATACCAATAACTTTTGTTCCTTTTAGGGTTTCATAGTAGACTCTAATTGCAATTTCTTTCAGGATATCTTTGTCTAAAGTTTTTGGAAATGCTGAATGCAAATAGAATTTCTAGAGGTGATAGTTTTACCTGGTCCTAATTCTTTCTTTCCAACTTATTCTGTCATTGAAAACAAGATTAAGGAAACACATTTCTTTCCTGTTATCTATTCCCATTATCTAAAATAACTAAAAATTCACTTTACTTTCATTTTCCTCCTTTATTCTTGGAAAAATTGCACATTCCCAACTTGCCTGAAAATTTAGCTTTGTCTTTCAAGTCAAGGTAGGAAAAATAAAAAAGCAAAAAAACTATATCCCAACTTAATTTTATGCCTGATCTTCTACAAAGCTGGTTGGTCTCCTGGTGCCTGAGTCTGTTTTGAATTTCTTTCACTACAGTCTCTTTTACTTCAAGGTACTTACCACAGATTGTAATTTTGTACTTTTATATACAATTCTTTTTCTTAAAGATTGTCTTCTTACCACCAGACTACATATCCTATCCAGTTAGAGAACATATTTGTTTTATTCACCACCATATACCAATTCCAAAAATTATATTTAGCCTGCAGTAGTTATTAAAAATATTTATTGAATGAATACTTTCTTGTACTGTTGAATATATTTAAGCCCCTTCTAAGAACAGATTACTTGCTATATCATGAATGGTTTAGTACAAAGTTCTTCTATGTAGTCCCTCTGTTTTTTAAAATATGTTTAAAATATATCTTTAATACACAATAATTTTTGTCTTCTCTGGACCGAAATGGTCTCCTGGGTTTTACTTTTTCATATTAGATAATTTTCACATTAATTGGAAAGCAGTAAAACCAAATATTAATTTTTGAGTCTCTTAAACATAAGAAAATACTTTTATTCTTCCAACAGGGCTCTTGATAATAATATAAAGCAAAGTTTTAGTTCAATAAGTTTCTGTGACTGCCCAATAAATGCAATCATTATTTTGGGGTACTTTTTGATATGCAATGAAAACACAGTATAAGCACCTATATTAGAAACTCTTTGTCTAATAGGATATAACAATCTGAGGGTTGTGACAACTACCAACTCCCCCAAAGGCCAGAAAATCCAGTTAATTTAGCAGAGTTAAGTTTATTAGACCTACTGCAGCAAGGGAAAATAAAATCTTGATAGAGTAGCACCTCAGAAGAGGATATTCAACAGCAGGGAGATATTTATATGATTTTAGGGTCTGAAAAGAGTAATTTTAAGGTGGGATTTGCAAGGAGGGGAGTAGGTAGGGACTTGTCAGAGTTTATGACATAATGACTTTGGACTGGAGTGAGGGTCTTGCAGTGAGGCATGACAAGCAATCTGTTAGTCTTGGTATATAAGCTATCCTAGTTTGTTCACATCCTTATTTCTTAGAGCAAGTACTCAAGTTTACTTTGTTTATTCTCAGTATTGTTGAGTAGAGTCACAGTTGTATGCTCAGTCCCAGCACTGTTTAACACAGAACAGAAAATTATTTTATCTTGTTTCAGTCCCTTATTTCCTTACTCATCTCCCTTATCTGCATCACTGTTTGATATCTCACAGTCATGTATAAAGTTTCTGATGATAATCATTTCAACTTCTTTAAGTTTCATATTTTCTCCCATTTTTGTTGGAAGACAATTTATTGTATTTTTTGTTTGATGGAACTGCAGATATCAAACAACATTTGAGACTCTGGAGATTACACATTTAAGGCCTGCATTATAAATAAATAGTAATATGAATCATTATTATCAGGACTGTAGTTCACTACTTATCAAGCAATAAAGACTCCTCAGATTAAACCTTGAAAATAGATGAAATTTCCCATCCAAATGGTCTGTAAATCTATATATTGGGCCATTAACCAGACTACCTAAACTCAAAAATCTTTCATCTCTCAAATCTTTTTAGTAATATTGAAAATGCTGACCCCACAGAAATACAACCATCAGAGAAAACTATAAACACCTCTATGCAAAGAAATTAGAAAATCTAGAAGTGGATAAATCCCTGGACACATACACCTCCCAAGACTAAACCAGGAAGAAGATAAATGCCTGAATAGACCAATAACAAGTTCTGAAATCAAGGCAGTAATAAATAACCTATCAACCAAATAAATAAACAAACAAAAAACCCAGGACCAGATGAATTCATAGCAGAATTCTACCAGAGGTACAAAGAGGAGCTGGTACCATTCCTTCTGAAACTATTCCAAACAATTGAAGAGGAGAAACTTCTCCCTAACTCATTTTATGAGGCCAGCAACAACCTGTTACAAAAACCTGGCAAAGATACAACAAAAAAGAAAACATTAGGCCAATATCTGTGATGAACATTGATACAAAAGTCCTAAATAAAATACTGGCAAACCGAATTCAGCAGCACATCAAAAAACTTATCCACCATGACCAAGTTGGCTTCACCCCTGGGATGCAAGGCTGGTTCAACATACATGAATCAATAAATGTAGTTCATCACATAAACAAATTAAGGACAAAAACCACATAATTACCTCAATAGAAACCAAAAAGGCCTCCAATAAAATTCAATATCCTTTCATGTTAAACACTCTCAATAACCTAGGTATTGATGGAACATATCTCAAAATAATAAGAGCCATCTATGACACACCCACAGCCAATATCGTACTGAATGGGCAAAAGCTGGAAGCATCATTCCCCCTTGAAAACTGGCACGAGACAAGGATGCCCACTCTTACCACTCCTATTTAGCATAGTATTGGAAATTCTGGCCAGGGCAATCAGGAAAGTGAAAGAAATAAAGTGTATTCAAATAGGAAGAGAGGAAATCAAACTGTCTGTTAGTAGGTGACATGATCCTATATTTAGAAAACTCCATCATCTCAGCTCACAAGCTCCTTAAGCTGATAAGCAACTTCAGCAAAGTCTGAGGATACAAAATCAATGTGCAAAAATCACAAGCATTCCTATATACCAACAATAAACAAGCAGAGAGCCAAATTGTGAATGAAATCCCATTCACAATTGCTACAAAAAGAACAAAATACCTAGGAATACAGTTAACAAGGAAAGTGAAGGATCTCTTTAAGGAGAACTACAAAACACTTCTCAAGGAAATAAGAGAGAACACAAACAAATGGAAAAGCATTCCATCCTCATGGATAGGAAGAAAAAATAGTGAAAATGGACATACAGTCCAAAGTAATTTATAGATTCAATGCTATTCCCATTAAACTACCATTGACATTCTTCATAGAAAAAAACTACTTTAAAATTCATATGGAACCAAAAAAAGAGCCTCTATAGCCAAGACAACCTGAAGCAAAAAGAACAAAGCTGGAGGCATTATGCTACCTGACTTCAAACTATACTACAAGGCTACAGTAACCAAAACAGCATGGTACTGGTATAAAAGAATAGAGATCTCAGAAACAAGACCACACATCTACAACCATCTTGTCTTCAACAAACCTGACAAAAACAAGCAATGGAAAAAGGATTTTCTATTTAATAAATGGTGCTGGGAAAACTGGCTAGCCAGGTGCAGAAAATTGAAACTGGACCCCTTCCTTATGCCTTATACAAAAATTAACTCAAGATGGATTAAATACTTAAATGTGAAACCCAAAACTCTAAAAACCCTAGAAGAAAATCTAGGTAATACCATTCATGACATAGGGCACGGGCAAAGATTTCATGACAAAAACACCAAAAGCAAGTGCAGCAAAAGCCAAAATTGACAAATGAGATGAAATTAAACTAAAGAGCTTCTCCCAAGCAAAAGAAATTATCAGAGTGAACTGGCAACCTATAGAATGGGAGAAAATTTTTGCAATCTAGCCATTTGACAAAGATCTAATATCAAGAATCTACAAGGAATTTAGAAAAATTTACAAGAGGAAAACAACCCCATCAAAAAGTGGGCAAAGGACATGAATAGACACTTCTCAAAAGAAGACATTTATGTGGCCAACAAACATATGAAAAAAAGCTCAACATCACTGATCGTTAGAGAAATGCAAATCAAAACTACAATAAGATACCGTCTCACACAGAATGGCAATTATTAAAAAGTCATGAAACAACAGATGCTGGTAAGGCTGTGGAGAAATAGGAATGCATTTACACAGTTGGTGGGAGTGTAAATTAGTCCACCCATTGTGGAAGACAATGTGGCAATTCCTCAGAGATCTAGAACCAGAAATACCATTTGACCCATCAATCCCATTACTGGTTATATACCCAAAGGAATATAAATTGTTCTATTTTAAAGATACATGCATGTGTATCTTCATTGCAGCACTACACAATAGCAAAGACATGAAACCAACCTAAATGCCCATCAATGATAGACTGGATACAGAAAATGTTAGACACATACACAATGGAATAGTATGCAGCCATAAAAAGGAATGAGATCATGTTCTTTGAGGTGACATGTTTAGAGCTGGAAGCCATTATCCTCGGCAAACTAACACAGGAACAGAAAATCAAACACCACATGTTCCACTTATAATTGGGAGCTGAACATTGAGAACACATGGACAAAGGGAGGGGAACAACACACACTGGGGCTTGTTGAGGGGTTTAGGGGGAGGGAGAGCATTAAGAAAAATAGTTAATGTATACAGGGCTTAATATCTAGGTGATGGGTTGATAGGTGTGGCAAACCACTATGGCATACATTTACCTATGTAACCTGCACGTCCTGCACATGTATCCCAGAACTTAAAAAAAAAAAAAAGCAAGACAGATCTCTGTGATTTAAGCACAAAATTCTTCCCCTATATATTCTCCTGAGACCAGTATAACATGTAAAGTGTCCTTATTTTAAACCACCACGTGTTCAATTTCAAGATCCTTTCAAGAAGTTTGCCTTGTTTTCCTAATATTTTCTGGACCATAGCATGTAGTATTCTCTCCACTCTTGTGCCTTATATAAAATGTAAAATAAAAAGCCTTAGGAATAGAAGTAAAATGGTTGGAGTTTTTAAATTCAAATCAGGACTCATTTTTTCTCTTCTCTTTTTCTTTCTCTTTTTCTCTTAATTTCTTAAATTCACCTGAAGGTCTCTTTTCCCAAAAAGGGAAAACAATGAGTCAAAATGGGATGGGTGATATCAGGCATGATCCTGAAGGCACATTCTTGTCCACTTCATGGTTAACAATCAATAGGATCTTGCAAAACAAAACAGGATCTTCGCAAGATCCTATTGATACCTATATGATACTCAATAGGATACCTCAACAGGTATCAATAGAAGCTTCCAAAACAAATCAGACAAAACTGTTTGTAGCTATGCACTGATCTGTTTTCAGACAACATAATCCAATGAGTTTATTAAACGCTGTAGTATAGTTTTGGCACCACTAATGAAGAATGTTCTGAAACCACATCATGAAATTTGTAGCATTAATATAATAATATAATCAAATGGATTGACAGCTGAAGGGCTGGTGGTTGAGTCTAAGTAATGTGCCCAATAGTGACATAGCCTCTTCATATACACCACTGTTTTCTTGCTATTTTCCAAAATACATTTGTATGATTTTTTTTTTTGTTTAAAATATTATTTCCTATGAGAGGTTTTTGAATGTTGTGTCTGGATACAAGATTCTAATTTTCTAGCTATGATATAATACTGAATGTTAATTTCTGACTAGCTGTGTTTGTCATCTAAATAGTTTCTGAGCAGTTGAGGCCAATTACCCAGTTAATTGACTTATTTTAAGGTATCGGTATCACAGAAAGCTAAACCTTCAACTAAAAGAAAGTAAATAAAATTGAGTAGTCAGTTTGAGTTCATATTTTAGCCACACCTCGGCATGTTTTAGCCAACTATTGCACGTATATTAAGGAGTAACTAAAGATGAGATAGTAATGTCAAGAGCAGAGAATACATAGGGGTATCATAGTTAAGAAATAAAGAATAAAAATTAAATAGCCATCTATAACCTTAAACTAAAAACAAGAAAAGTAAATAATAACTAGGGTAATATAATATGGTAGAATAATGGCCTCTCAAAGATGTACACACCTTAATCTTCAGAGCCTGTTAATATGTTACTTACATGATTCAGGATGTTGCTAAAATAGCAAATTGTTCAGTTCTGCCCACTCTGGGGTGAGGACAAATCCCATTTGGTCACCGTGTATATTTTTCAATATCTTGCTTGAATTGATTTACTACTGTTTCACTGAGTATTTTTATGGCTGTATTTGAAAGAGATCTTGGTCCATAGTTTCATTTTCTTGTGTTGTCCTTGCTCGATTTTGGTATCTGGGCAACACTGGCCTAATACAATGTGTTGGAAAATTTTCTCTCCTCTTCCACTTATTTACGAAGAGTTTATAAAGGACTGGTATTAGTTTTTCATTAAATGTTTGGCAGACTTATCAATAAAGCCAATTTTTCCTGGGCTTTTCTTTGTGGGAAGTTTTTGACTATGAATTGACTCGCTTTAGTGGTTCTATCTATTCAGATGTTCTGTATTTTCTTGCGTTGGTTTTGGTAGTTTGCATCATTTTTTAGAAATTTGTTTATTCTAAATAACGTGTTGGCATACTATTGTTTATATTATTACATTTTAATTGTTTTATTTCCATAAGATTGAGAGTGATGTCCCCTCTTCTATTCCTAATTCTTAGTAATTTGAGTCTTCACTCTTTTTTCCTTGGACAATCTAGATAAAACTTTGTCAATTTTGTTGATCTTTTCAAATAACCAGTTGTTTGTTTCATTGAGTTTTTTCTCTTATCAACTGTATCGTCATTTTAATCTTTATTATTTTTCTCTTTCTACTTGCTTTAGTTTAATGCGCTCTTCCTTTCACAGTGCCTTAGGGTAAAAGGTTAGTTTATTGATTTTACATCTTTCTTTTCTTTTAGGATAAAAGAAACGAAACTAACTAAACTGGTTATTCTAGTTAGCAGTTTCTGTAACCTTTTATCAAGGTCCTTAGCTTCCTTGCATTGGGTTAGAACATGCTCCTTTAGCTCAGAGGAGTTTGTTACTACCTACCTTCTGAAGCCTACTTCTGTCAGTTTGTCAAACTCATTCTCCATCCAGTTTTGTGCCCTTGCTGGAGAAGAGTTGTGATCATCAGGAGGAGAAGAGGCATTCTGGTTTTTGGAATGTTCAGCATTTTTGTGCTGTTTTTTCCTCATCTTCGTGGATTTATCAACCTTTGATCTTTGATGCTGATGGCTTTTGGATGGGGTTTTTGTGTGGGTGTCCTTTTTGTTGATGTTGATCTTATTGCTTTCTGTTTGTTACTTTTCCTTCTAACAATCAGGCCCCTCTTCTGCAGGTCTGCTGCAGTTTGCTGGAGGTCCACATCAGACCCTGTTTGCCTGGGTATCACCAGCAGAGGGTGCAAAACGGCAAAGATTGCTGTCTGCTCCTTCCTCTGGAAGCTTCATCCTAGAGGGGCACCTGCCTGATGCCAGCCAGAGCTCTCTTGTATGAGGGGTCTGTCAATCCCTGCTGGGAGGTATCTCCCAGTCAGGAGGCATGGGGGTCAGGGAACCACTTAAGGAGGCAGTCTGTCCCTTAGCTGAGCTCAAGCACTATGTTGGTAGATCCGCTGCTCTCTTCAGAGCCAGCAGGCAGAAACATTTAAGTCTGCTGAAGCTGCGCCCACAGCCGCCCCTTCCCCCAGATGCTCTGTCCCAGGGAGATGGGAGTTTTATCTGTAAGCCCCTGACTGGAGCTGCTGCCTTTCTTTCAGAGATGCCCTGCCCAGGGAGGAGGAATCTAGAGAGGCAGTCTGGCCACAGCCGCTTTAGCACACTGCGGTGAGTTCTGCCCAGTCCCCACTTCCTGTGGCTTCCTTAACACTGTGAGGGGAAAACTGCCTACTCGAGCCTCAGTAATGGTGGACGCCCCCCACCCTGCTAAGCTCGATCATCCTCAGGTCGACTTCAGACTGCTGTGCTGGCAGCGAGAATTTCAAGCCAGTGGTTCTTAGCTTGCTTGGTTCTGTGGGAGTGGGAACTGCTGAGTGAGACCACTTGGCTTCCTGGCTTCAGTCTCCTTTCCATGGGAGTGAACAGTTCTGTCTCGCTGGGGTTCCAGGCACCACTGGGGTACGAAAAAAACTTTTGCAGCTAGCTTGGTGTCTGCCCAAAAAGCTGACCAGTTTTGTGCTTGAAACCCAGGGCCCTGGTGGTGTAGGAACCTGAGGGAATCTCCTGATCTGCAGGTTGCAAAAACCATGGGAAAAGTATAGTATCTGGGCCGGATAGCACAGTCCCTCATGGCTTCCCTTGGCTAGGGGAAGGAGGTTCCCAGTCCCTTGCACTTCCTGGGTGAGGCAACACCTCATCCTGCTTCTGCTCGACCTCCTTGGGCTGCACCCACTGTCTAACTAGTCCCAATGAGGTGAACCTGGTACCTCAGTTGGAATGCAGAAATCACCCGCCTTCTGCATTGGTCTCACTGGGAGCTGCAGACTGGAGCTGTTCCTACTCAGCCATCTTGCCATATCCCTCTTTTCATCTTCTATTCCCCCGTTACTCTTCTTTTGTTGCAGTAACTGAATAATTTTAGCATAACATTTTAATTATTAAATTTTATTTTATTTTTTGTTATTTTCTTAGTGTTTTTTCTAGGCTTACAATATGCATTTTAATTTATTCAGATCTACTTCAAATTTATACTAGCTTAATTTATTCAGATCTACTTCAAATTTATACTAGCTTAATTCCATCAGGAAGTATGATATAGAAATTATACTCCTCTATAGCTTATTCTTTTCTTCTCTGCTTCATAATATTATTGGTATACATACTATATCAATATATGTCACAGTAATACATTGCTATGATTATCATCTCATATAATTTTATGTCTTGAAGCTGAAAGAATAAAAGAAAACAAGTATATATTTATGAGATTGCTAATATTAACTTTCTTATTTAACATTTTTGCCTATCTTTGTTTCTTCTTGTGAATTTAAGTTACTATATGGTGTCATTTTTATATTCCAATACAAGTGTCCTACCATCCACCTCCTTTGTAAAAATATATTACATTTCTTTTTTTATTTTTTTATTTTTTGAGACAGAGTCTTGCTCTGTAGCCCAGGTAAGAGTGCAGTGGTGCTATCTCGGCTCACTGCAAGCTCCACCTCCCGGGTTCACGCCATTCTCCTGCCTCAACCTCCCATGTAGCTGGGACTACAGGCGCCCACCACCACACCCAGCTAATTTTTTGTATTTTTAGTAGATACAGGGTTTCACCATGGTCTCAATCTTCTGACTTCATGATCCACCTGCCTCGGCCTCCCAAAGTGCTGGGATTACAGCGCCCAGCCTAAAAATATATTACATTTCTATATGTTATAGATACAACAATACAAATACACAACTATAATTTTACACAATTATTTTTTAAATCCAGTTAGCAGAAGAAATATGCATGTATACAATAGCTGACTTGAAGTCTTTGTCTGCTAAGTCCAACATTGAAGCTCTCTCAAAGAGAGAGCTATTTTGAAACTCTGTTTTGTCTGCTTTTTTAAAGCCTAAATAGGGTTACGTCTTTTTATTTGCTTGTCTCATAATTCATAATTTTTTAGTAAAAAAGTAGATATTATGATAACATTTTCACAACTCTGATACTGTTACTCCACCCTTGGGGTGGTCATTATTGTTTGCTAATTTGTTTGTTTCTTTTTTTAGTGACTTCGCTGAACTAGGTTAACAAAGACAATTTACCCCAAGTGTGCACTCTCTGATGCTGTTTTATCAGAGAATGCAGCCTTGGGCATACACACATTCATTCTGACTTCCCCTTCCCCACTGGGATGAAGGATTTTTTTCCAGGCTATCTTTGACTGCACTCCCTGTCAAGCTACTGGCTGATCTGACTGTATTAATATCAGACTGACAATTTAGCATCCACTAATTTATAGCTGATTGCTTTAGTATTCTTTACAATGCTCTGGTAAATAAATTAGTCTGCAGTTCAAGTTGATGCAATTCAAGTTGAACTTGTTTGAAGGGATAGTCTTTGAGGCCAGAATGAGGCTTCTTTCAACCCCAGGATGTCTCTTCTTAGTTGTTTTTTCGTTGTTTATTTCTGCTAAACTTCTAGCTATTTTGTTTTTGCTCTTATTGATTATACAGAGTTGCAAGCCTTAATGGCTTATCACCAAATAGCCATTGGTTTTGACAATGCTATCAGATTTGAACTTCCCCTTACTCTGTCCCATGTAAAGTAGTTCTCTTGGGGAAAACTATGGAGCTCTTTATTCTTATGACCTTTCTCCCCTCCCTGGGCATAACATAGATGCCACTGCTCCAATGTGTGGGTATAAAAACAGCAGACTGCTTCTCTTATGGTATGCCTGTTCGATGAGTAGGGCACTAGACAAAGGTAGTAGCCTCTGGTATCTCGTTTTCCTTCTGTAGTAGAACCTTTGGCATACACAAGATATGGAGAAAGTGTGATTAGAAACCATTATTCTTGGCCGGGCACAGTGGCTCATGCCTGTAATCCCAGCACTTTGGGAGGCTGAGGCGAGCAGATCACAAGGTCAGGAGTTCAGGACTAGCCTGGCCAACATAGTGAAACCCCATCTCTACTAAAAATACAAAAAAAAATTAGCTGGGCATGGTGGCAGATGCCTGTAATCCCAGCTACTCAGGAGGCTGAGGCAGGAGAATCGCTTGAACCTGGGAGGCAGAGGTTGTGGTGAACCAAAATCACAACACTGCACTCCAGCCTGGACGACAAGAGTGAGACTCCATCTTAAAAAAAAAAAAAAAGAAAGAAAAAGAAAAAAAAGAAACCACTATTCTTGGCCTATCATGTCTAGCATAGAGCTTCTTCCCTACAACTGGGAGCTGGCTTAAAAAAAAAAAAAAAATGGAACCCTCAATGTCTCTATTGGTTTTTCCTTGCATAGAGCTTTTGCAAAATTGAGGTAAGTGAGGATGAGAAATATTAGTGGCCTGCTTTTCCTAGAGGAATATCATAACCTACATTGGTACCTGGAGTGAAAGAGAACCCTATCTTGTTGGCTACACATGCCTGGAGTAGAGCTTCCATCACTGTGAGCTGGGAAAGAAGGAGAGAACAAATTATGGCTCAAATATTATTGACTTTTGCTGTGCTTACCATGACTTAGCAGATTGCCTTGATAAGCACTTCTCCATTTGCTGTATGACCTTAGAAGAACTTCTAGATATTTTAAATTAGAAGTTCTTCTGGCCTAGTATTCTTTTGTATAAATGTACTACAATTTATAGCATCCTTAAATATTTTTTCCATCTTTAACTGCTTTTCAATTTTTTAAAAAGTGATCATAGAGAATACATCACCATTTGTAATCTATTGTGATCACCTCATGTTAGAAGGCTGTCTCTTCCAAAAGTTCCATATGGGAATTTAGACACAGCATTTTTTACTTTCTTTGTCCCATCCGTAATTGAGGTTTGAACCACAGTGTTGGCAGGTGGCAGACATGGAGGTAAACAGAGAACAGAGATCCAAGCCAATCTCTTAATTTCTGGCCCTGTTTCACAATCTTCTCCAAACTCATTGCTACAGTCCAGCAAATGTTTCTCCTGCCTGGCTCTGTGGTGGGAAAACAACCCTCATATTATCACCCTGTAACCCCCATAATCTCCTTGGTCATTGTTGTTTTTAATACTATATGTTAGGACTATAAGCTCTGGATATTAGAATCCATGATGAATTTATCAAAATCACACATTTACAAATAGCAAAAGTTTTTGCCTTTAGTAAATTATCTTTTAGCAAGCTTTCAACAATTAGATTGAAAAATGTGGCTATTTATTCCCAGCTAGGATGAGACCTAGAAATCTATTACTACAGCCCAACTGTTGGGAGTAGGGAGGCAATGAACATAAGGAAACTTGGACAAAGGAATATCAGTTAACATCTCAAAAAATTATCCTGTCATTACCTTAGAATTATTCAGTAAATCACATGGTCTTTTTATCTGGAAGAGAGAGATCATAGGATGGTAAGGTGGGCTGAGGGTAGCTGCTAGCAAAAATCTAGCTGGCTCCTTTTACTCTGTAAAATCACAATATAATTTATTTTAAAAAAAAAGAATAGGGCATGGTGGTGGGTGCCTGTGGTCTCAGCTACTAGGGAGGCTGAGGCAGGAGCATGGCATGAACCCGGGAGGTGGAGCTTGCAGTGAGCAGACAGCGCACCACTGTACTCCAGTCTGGGTGACAGAGCAAGACTCCGTCTCAAGAAAAAAAAAAAAAAAAAAAAAAAAGAAGAAAGAAATGAGAGCTACTTTACTTCCATTGGTTTTCTTTTAAAATAGTGACTTGTGGGACCTGTATTTCCTTAGCTATTTTCAGGGTTTCCATTCCTGTATGAAAGAGTCCAAAGCTCCCTAAATGTCTTTGACATGCCATGTTTATCTTTGTGCATTTACAGAATGTTGTGGTTTGACCGTCTGCACGGGCTCTGGGTGAGCATTGCCATTCTTTGCTTTCTATGTGAGCTCCAGTTGATTGCTTCATGCTACATTTTGGATTATGTCTGAAAACTAGCACCACCAGAGCAAAAAGGGCAACTTTTCACTGTAAAAGAAGCTAAGAACTCATTATAAATTGTTTTTGTTAGAAAGCAAAAGAATGTTTTCTAAAAACATGTAATAAATTAAATGAGAAAGCTTCTAAAACTTTTAATCATACCTTCCCCAGATCAGGGCATTTATTAGCTTTAAGCCAGGAGGAAATGAAGTTCATCAGATCTAGTGTGCTAGGAGAATATTTTTATGTCTATATTGATTAGTTTCTCCTGAAATTTCCAACTTTGTTTTAAATGCAGTTAACCCTTTCCTGGTCAGTCAGTATCAAGGAAGGAATTTCAAAACAGAAACTGGTGCTGGGGGTTGTCTCTTGCTGACTTTTGATTTTCCAAAAACCTGAATCCTTATTGAAACAGGAAGGAATTAAGGCATAAACGAAATGTTTTGTTGAATACTTTAGCACAGGAGTCCCCAACCCCCGGGCTGTGGACCAGTACTGGTCTGTGGCATGTTAGGAACCAGGCCACAGAGCAGGAGGTAAGTGGTGAGGGAGCATTACCGCCTGAGCTTCACCTCCTGTCCGATCAGCGGCAGCATTAGATTCTCATAGGAGTGCTAACCCTATTGTGAACTACACATGTGAGGGATTTAGGTTGCATGCTCCTTAAGAGAATATAACTAATGCCTGATGATCTGAAATGGAACGGTTTCATCCCGAAACCATCTCTGCCACCCCCTGTTTGTGAAAAGACTGTCCTCCATGAAACCAGTCCCTGGTGCCAAAAAGGTTGGAGATCACTGCTTTAGCAAGAACAAAACTTTGTTGTTTCTCACTTTAAGTAAAAGTAGAAGTACAGAAAACATCAGCAGTAGTTTGTCATCCTCATGGACTGATTCTTGCAGCATATTTTCAAATAGGTTTGTGGGATCGTACAGAGAAATTTGTACTCCAATGGCTGGGTAAATGCAAGAGATATAGCAAATCCCAAGAATAAAAGTGCCCATGGTTTCATGTACACTTTCCACTGCCCCACAGAATTTCTCATATCCCAACAGTATATTGTTGGAGGAACCGAGTAATCTCCATGGGCCCAAAGAAGCAAGTCAAAGGTGTGTGCAAAGGTAGATTGCTGCTAGACATGAATGGGCCACGTATATGAAGTTGGTAACTTATGTGGACCAATGACTGAGAACTGAACAGGACTATGAATGTCTCAGCCGATTATTGGTGTGGTGAGAAGACACAAAGGTCCAGATGCCTATGGCCTTGCACGTATGCCTCATTGTCCAATACAGCTCAAAGGTGAGCAATCACACTGCATTCCTACCCGTAGGAAAAAGGCACATCTTTTCTGTTAACTTCCACATAGAGCATATTCATAAGTTTCATTGGCCAAAACAGCCCCAAAGTCACAGCTGGCTGAGAAAGAGGCTACAGAATACAGTGGTTAGCTGGGTGACAATGTATCAGCTTATTATAAGTTAGAGTTCTTATTAAGAAGTTCTCTTTCCACATAGCTCTCTCCCTCCAATATTTTTTCCTTGAAACTCTGCTGGAGCAAATGAAGGGCTCACTTTGATCCTTTCCCATCCTGAAGAATCAGGTTCCTTCATTGTTTCATATCCAGTGTTTGAAAAACCTTTTATCTCTCTCTCCTTCCCCTCCCTCCCTTCCCTCCCTGTCTCCCTTCCTTCCTTCCACTCCTTCCCCTCCCTCCCCTCTGCCCCTGCCCTCCCCCTCCTCCCTCCCTCCTCTCCCTTCCTCTCCCTCCTCTCCCTTCCCCTCCCTCCCTCCCTTTCCTCCTTCCCCTCTCTTCCCTTCCCTCCTTCCCTCCCCTCCCCTCCCCTTCCCTCCCCTTCCTTCTTTCCTTCTTTTCGTTTGTGTTTCAGGTAGGAAGGGTTAATCAGGTCTCTGTTGTTTTGGCTGAGAGTAGATCACAGTTTTCCCTTTGTTTATTATTGTACTAATATCTCTCATTGGCCCATGCTTTACAAACTATTTTCTACTTTTCACAATTTGCCAGATTGTAACAAAGTATTTTAGTATTCTTCGCAATTTGCCAGAATGTAAGTGCAGTTGACACATATGTGTTACTTCCTGCAAAATATAAAAGTGCTTGTGAATAGTCCCATCTCTGAGTGTGCCTCCCTGCCCTGGGAATTTCAACCTAGGGAAGATGGGGATTCGTTGAAGATGAGAATGTGCATGGTATGCAAGGGTGTGAACCCAGGAAAACCTTAAGCAGTATCCCAAGCAAGACTGTATTGGAGAAATGACCAAAGACCAACGTGCATAATGAGTAGATTATATTGAAAAACACTTCTGTGGAGTTTTGTCTGATCTAAATTCTAAAAAACTTGGTATAATCTTTCGCAATTAATCTGTTATAATAAAAAAGGTACTAGATTTAGGGCATTGGCAGTCAGATTGCCTAGGTGTGGTCTGAGTTGTGGCAGAAAATATTTTCAAGATAAGTAATCAAGCTCTGTAAGCCTCAGTTTCCTTTTCTCCTATGTGTGAGGCAATAAACTACTTGGTCTTCCTAGACCCATTTTTTATGTCTTGTGAAAGGTTTTCTGAAGGTAAGTCAACCAAATTAAAGTTTCTACAGACGTTAGAGGGCCACTTTGTCTCTGAGCTTTCCTTCCTCCAATCCTGGCAATCCTGTTTTCATTGAATTTTCCACATGTAACTTCTTTTGTAACCTCCAGAGTATGTGCACTCATGAAAATTAAAAGAATTACATTTTAATGGGTATTTAGTTTTTTTACACTTTCTGCCCTCCTACAACTCACATTTCTTCTTAATACCAAAAACAAAACAAAAACAAACAAAAAGAAGTGCCACATAATAGAATTAGTGCCTGAAATTGTAATATAAAAGATTTTAGGATACAAATTGAGTTGACTATAATGACTGGATAGTTTTGTTGACACATTATTCTTTATATGATTTTTTTAGAGGGAAATGTTTTTGAATTTTCAATCTAAAGGGTGCACAACAGTTCTGTAGATATGAATTCTATTACTGCCATATTGTTTCTAATACATTTTACAGAAGCAAAATGTCTTTGTACCACTAAACAACATCTAGTTGCAAGTGAAGAGGGAACATAAACCTCATAAAAGTGCAATAAAATATTTATTTGTTTTCAGCGATAGGATTAATTTTATCATTGTAGATTTATGATCCCAGAAATTTGTTGCTAGATATTTAATATATCAAAATAGCAGAACAAGGAGCTTATATGAAGAAATGCGTTGTGAAACTTATGATTTACCAAAGAGAACAGATTTCTTTTCTTTTTCCATAGGACTTAATAAAACAGCAGAAAAATTGAATTAGCTTGGCATAAAGTTTAATTGCCTGAAAAAAAATTGAAACTGCTCTGGCATTGCTGTTTATGTACAACATTTATTGGACTTGTGGACCATCACTCCCCTAGAACCCCAGACTCTCTAGGGAGGCTAATGATGGCAACAGAGTTGTAGTGTTAGTGTCTGGGAATCTTCCTTTTGATTGCTGCTTCCTACCATAAAGGAGGAAAGTTCACTGTAATGACCTTTCCAAAAGGGAAAACAGGCTCTATAGCTTCTGCTTCCCCTAATGCAATTCCTTTGTTGAAAGCCTGTCTCTCCAGGAATTCCACAGCTCTTCAGTGCTATAGCACCTGAGATAGTGCGCCTTAGTGACATTCAGTTCATGAATCTGGGAGCTTTTTTTTTTTTATGATGGAAATAGCCGGATAGAAGAAAGTCATAAAGGAACATAGTAAATCTACAACCTTCAAGTATTCTGTTTTGAATTGTGGCTATAGCTATGAATTACTCTCTTTCTGCTCATTTTCTTTTTCTTTTCTTTTGAGATCCAATAAGAAGAAGGTACACACTTAGGGAAACAACACAGTCTCTTGAGATTGTAATGTGGGAGCTAGACATCTTCATGTTCAGAAAGGTTAGGGGAATATGGACTGGCAGAGACAGAACAACTTCAGTCCCCATAATTCAGCTAGAACAAAATTTGAAAATAGAGTCACTAAATCGATGATGTGTCCACAGAGTTTACAACCAGCAACCACCTTCATTCTTATCATAAAGCTTGTAACAGCTAACATTCTTGGGGATTGCTATGTGCATTTTCAATCAGAAGAACAGTCCCCAGAGGCTGGCTCAGTCTGGATCATTGTCATAGACAGTAATTGAGTAAGTGAAAAGATGTACTATGAAGGGGAAGGGGCTAACATTTTTTTGGTTTGATTTGAAAGAGAAAAAAACTAAATTTATTTTTTCTCATCCATGCTTGTGCCTCCTAGGGTCTTGATAATTTACGTTTTTGAAGTATATCATCAAGAAAATCACTTTACCATCTGATTTGCTCTTGTCTCATTGCATGCTCTTAGTAGTAGGACATATGTAAATTAATAGATTCTATGGAGAGCAGCATTTTCAAGCTTCTAGACCAAGTCATATTCATTGCTCTTGTTTATTATCTATCCAGAGAAGATGCTAAGGCTAATGCAAAGGATAAGACTAACAACTGGCATTAGGCTTCTGCCTGTAAGTCTTGCTGAGACTGATTAATCAAAATCCAATGATAAGAATTTTATGTAAAAAATTCCACTCAGGAGTTTAGAATAAGCACATAAACCATTATGAGTTTATTATAGAATAATAGACTATTGATTAACTTCAAAGCAATATGGTTAAATGAGTGCTAGTGTTTAACTCACTCTTAGATCCTTATGAAAATGGACAAATAATCACTTACTAAAAGAAAAAATTGTAAAACAACACCATATAAAAACAAAATCACATTATACACCATTGAAAAAATATTCACAAAGGTTAAGACCAAAGGCTAGGCAAAGATATCCAACATTCATTTAAATAAAAAGGAAGTATGGGTGGTGACATTAATGACAGATAAAATAGATGCAATGTTAAGCAAATTAAATTCATCAACAATACTGTATTTATTATTGATCAAGGGCCTGATATTCAAAGAAAATATAAAAACCCGAATTCCTTACATGAAATGCCAACATCAAAATACGTGAAACAATTAAAGTATATAGTTGATAGAATCCAGAAGTTGAAAAAACCACACCAATGGAAGATGAATACATTTTTTATAGTCCTGGAAAGATTAGGAACACAATAATACATTCATAAATAAACCAGTATCCTGCAGAGATTTAGCATTTATTTCCCAACACTCATAGAACTCTTGGAACAATGGGAGCTCCAATATCTTGAAAAATGCAACCATTGTAGAGAATATATTCTCTCACCATAATGCAGTACAAGAGGAAAATAATAATGAAATGCATAATTCTCTGTAACTTAACCATATCCAAAGTTTTGCAGAATCATGCTATGACTTTCCTTTCTATGTTTATACAAACATTTTAGTAAATATTCTTTGAACTTCTTATTCTAAAGCTGTTCTCTGTGGTTATCACACTGCACACTAACATCATTCTTTACTTTTCTAACTGTGGTTATTAATCCCTATACTGTGATTCTTTCTGGCCATGATGCATCCAAATAGTAATAGCCGTGGCAGCACAGGACAATGGATCATACTCCTGAGCCTGTCACTCCTGTACTGAATGGCATATGTCATTGTCAGTACCGAAATGCCACTTAATTGTGTTCCTTTAATTATTTTTATTTATGTCTCTAATTTCAAAGCCTTTCATTTTCCAACATTTAAAAGTACACCTAACAACTTCCCTAAATACTTTTTAGACCAAGAAGAACATAAATGTAAATGACTTAATATGTAGAAAAATGTAAGTAGTAAGAACACTGAATGTCAAAATTTATGAGACTTCCAAAGTTGGACTCAGAGGAAAGCAAATGTCTCTATATACTATAAATGTTAAAAAAAAAAGGTAAAAATTAAAATTTCAAATTGTATTTAATAATTTATTTAAAAAGTACCTGGAATAAAGCAGGAGCTGGTAAACTATACTGTAGGGGCCAAATTCAGCCCACTATCTATTTTGGTAAACAGGATTTTATTGAAACATAGCCATACCTATTCTTTTATAAGTCATCTATGGTTCAGGGCAGTGCTATGGTTTAAATTTGTTCCCTCCAAAATTCAGGCGTTAACAATGATAACAGCGATAGTATTAAGAGGTGGGGCTGCTGGGCTTGGTGGCTCATGCCTGTAATCCCACCACTTTAGGAGGCTGAGGTGGGCAGATCACAAGGTCAGCAGTTCAAGACCAGCCGGCCAACATGGTGAAACCCCATCTCTACTAAAAATACAAAATTTAGCCCTGCATGGTGCCACGTGCCTATAATCCCAGCTACTCAGGAGGCTGAGGTAGGAGAATAGCTTGAACTCGGGAGGCGGAGGTTGCAGTGAGCCAAGATCCCACCACTGCACTCCAGCCTGGGCGACAGAGCAAGACTCCGTCTCAAAAAAAAAAAAAAAAAAAAAAAAAAAAAAAAGTGGTGGGGCCTTTAAGAGGTGATGAGGCCATGGGTACTCCTCTCTCATGAATCAGATTAAAGGCTTTATGAAGAAGGCTTTATGCAGCATTTACTAATTTTGCTAGCTTGCCCCTCTGCTTTCTGCCATGTGCAAACACAGCAAGAAGGCCCTCACCAGACCAAATGCTGGTGTCTTGATTTTGGACTTCTCAGCCTTCAAAACTATGATAAATATATTTTTATAAATTATGCAGTCTCAGTTATTTTGTTATAGCAGCAGAGTAAGAGGGACAGAGTAGTTGTGACAAAGGCCACTTGTCTCATAAAGCCATACAGCCTTTCACTATATACAGCCCTTTACAGAAAAGGTTTGCTGACACTTAATCTAAGGTATGCGGAGAAAATGGTGGTTAAAAACAAAGCTATAAACTAATCATTTGGAAAACAAAAGAAAATTGATGACAGATATATTAATTTTTCTTGTAGCACACAGAAAACTGTGCAATGTCGTAACTTTTATTTTGATGGTGTTATACTAAAATATTAAGTAAAGCACATAATGAAAAAATACAGATAAATTTCTCACATAGAAATGAAAAATTGTAAATACATATTAGCAAATCTAATTCATCAGTATATGTAACTATTAATAACCTGCAGCCAAGTTAAGATTTAGTCCAGGGATACATGAATTATTTACTATAAACAAATATGTTAATATACCTAGTTGCATCTAGTAGGTCAAAGTAAAAAAAACTGTATATTAATCTCAATAAATACAGAAAATTAGTTGGACCTTTTTATGAGAGGAAAAAGCATTATCCTTGAAATGAGAAGGTACGTGTTTGGGATAACATCAACATCAGAGTTAGTGTCAAAGTTGAAAACATCAGAGACATTCCCATGAAAGACATAAAATAATATAAGAATATATGATATTTTTATGAATATTGAAGGGGGAAAAATCTTCTAAAATTTCTAGCCAGTGGAATAGGTCATGAGATTTCTTTCAAAAAAAGGTATACAATTATTGTCAGAATATTTCTGAAAGCAAACAAAATCAGATAATTGATGATGAATTATTATCACTTCATCTTTTTTTTGTTGTTGTTGTTTTTACGGAGTCTTGCTCTGTTGCCAGGCTGGAGTGCAATGGCACGATAGGCTCACTGCAACCTCCACCTCCCGGGCTTAAGCAATTCTCCTGCCTCAGCCTCCCAAGCAGCTGGGATTACAGGCGCCTGCTACCATGCCCAGCTAAATTTTTGTTTGTATTTTTAGTAGAGATGGGGTTTCACCATGTTGGGCAGGCTGGTCTCGAACTCCTGACCTCGTGATCCACCCACCTTGGCCCCCCAAAGTGCTGGGAATACAGGCGTGAGCCACTGGGCCCAGCCCACTTCATCTTTTTTATCCTTTTAGTTCAAGGGTACATGTGCAGGTTTGTTATAGAGGTAAACTTGTGTCATGTGGGTTTATTGGACAGATTATTTTGGCACCCAGGTGTTAAGCCTAGTGCCTATTATTTATTTTTCCTGTTCCTCTCCCTCCTTCCGCCCTTCACACTCAAGTAGACCCCAGTGTGTTGTTCCTGTCTGTGTGTCCATGTGTTCTCATCTTTTAGCTCCCACTTATAAGTGAGAACATGCAATATTTGGTTTTCTGTTCCTGCATTAGTTTGCTAAAGATAATAGCGTCCAGCTCCATCCATATTCCTAGATCAAAAGACATGATCTAGTTCTTTTTTATGGCTTCATAGTATTCCATGGTGTATATGTACCACATTTTATTTATCCAATCTGTCATTGATGGGCATTTAGGTTGATTCCATGTCTTTTCTATTGTGAATAGTGCTGCAATGAACATTTGCGTGCATATGTCTTTATGGTAGAATGATTTATATTCCTTTGGGTATGTACCCAGTGCAGTAATAGGGTTGCTGGGTCAAATGGAATTTCTGCCTCTAGGTTTTTGAGGTATCGCCAAATTGTTTTCCACAATGGTTGAACTAATTTACACTCCCATCAACAGTATATAAGTGTTCCTTTCTCTTCACAACCTTGCCAGCATCTATTTTTTTTTTTTTGAGTTTTTAATACTAGCCATGCTGACTGGTGTGAGATGGTATCTCATTGTGGTTTTGATTTGCATTTCTGTAATGATCAGTGATGTTGAGCTGTTTTACATATGATTGTTGGCCACATGCATGTCTTCTTTTGAAAAGACTATCACTTAATCTTTAGACCCCACTCAAGTTTTAGTTGGCAAAAGGATGCCATTAAAAGTTACACATTGCATTTACATATCATGTCTCTCCATTTTCCTTCCGTCTAAAATAGTACCTCATTGTTTTTTTATATTTCATACCTTGACTCTTGAAAATCATAAACTAGTTATTTTGTGGAGTATCTGCTAATTTGGTTGTCTCTGATGTTTTCTCATATAAGATTCAGATTATGCATCTTTGGCCAGAATATTATAGAAACAATGTTGTGTTCTTATTCTATCAAATGCATCTTTTTTCTTTGTCCCATTACTGATGATATTTACCTTTGGTCAGCTGATTAAAGTGGTTTTGGCCAGGCTATTCAGTTTTAAAGTAACTACTTTTCTCTTTGTAATTAGGTATTATATAAAGAGTCATTTTTGGAATCATAAAAAATCCTATCCCTTATTAAACATTCTATTTATTTATGTATATAAGTACAGAGTCATGTTCTCCAATTTATTCAGTGGTTATAATTTGTTTCTATATTTTAAGGCCCACATTGTCCCACATTTGGACAGTAGAAGCCCCTTCAATCTGGATTCTGTGTCCTTTGATGTGTTCTTATCATTCTTTGTGTACCTCTTTACTTTCCAACACAATATGGGTTTATCTTGTACTTTACTTGCCTAGGCCATGGAATCAGCTTTTTCTCTAAGGTATTCTGGCTCCTTTTAGTAGAATCAAGGCCTGGCTGCTAGATCTGCTCATTACTGTTGCATTATTGTTGTTCTCAGTCTCTTTCTCTCAGTGGAAAGAGCTATAGAGATTTTTATGTGAACATTCACACACATCATCTACATCTCTGTCTGTCTGTCTATCTATCTATCTATCTATCTGAAAACTATGAGTTCATACTGATGCCTCAAGCCAGCCCATTACTGCAGAATTCATACTAGCTCCTCCCTTTTTATATTTGTAACTCTCTTTTCCAATAATGCCATAACTGACCCCCATTATCCTTAATTTACTGATGCGATTTATCCACCTTTATGTAGCCAATCTCCCACTGCTGCTATCATCTCTTTCTCTTCATATCCCTCTTCACCCACTAGGGTTCTAACACTCTGGCCTTGGCTTCCACCCTCTCACCTCACCTGTGCACTGACACTGGCATGAGGATATTCCACCGTGAGAAAGTCTTTACCTGACCTGGGCTCCAACACTCCATGACAGGCAGTTTACCTACACAGCCACTTGCTTTACCCCACTAGCTTTCTGCCAGCCCACATCAGGCTGTCTTTCGGCAGAGATGGGCTCCTTGTCTTGCTAAGGCTTTGCCACTCTACACTGGAAAGCCCATCTACACATGTATCCTCCTTGAGCCACTGGGGCTTCGGTCTCATACCCTGACTCCATACACAACAGATGCCTTCCTTTCTTGACCCTATTAATGTCTTTAGAACTGAATTGTTCAGGAAGGCAACAGGTACAGAAAGAGGAAAATGACATCACATTTATTGAAAAAAGAGAGAAATAAATGAAAATGGAATAATCAAATTTTTACATATGTATAGAAACACACTCCAGTGATTTTAAGGGCTCAAGATTAAAGAAAAGTCACAATGTAATTTTTTTTTTTTTTTTGGGATGGAGTTTCACTCTGTCGCCCAGGCTGGAGTGCAGTGGCATGATCTCGGCTCACTGCAACCTCTGCCCCCCAAGTTCAAGCAATTCTCCTGCCTCAGCCTCCTGACTAGCTGGTATTACAGACACTCGCCACTATGCCCAGCTAATTTTTGTGTTTTTAGTGGAAACAGGGTTACACCATGTTGGCCGGGCTGGTCTCCATCTCCTGACCTCAAGTGATCCATCCACCTTTGCCTCCCAAAATGCTGGGATTACAGGCATGAGCCACCACACCTGGCCACAAAAATTTTTTTTTAAATGAACATTTTTCTTACATTGGGTATCAAAGGTATAAAACCAGAGTGCATACATTCAAAACCATGACAAGCGAAATAAAAGGGAAAGAGTATACAGTAAATAACATGTTCCAACATATATTACATATAATTATTATTACATGAGGCACTCTTACAAATAAATAAAAAATATCCCAATGGTAAAATACCTATGGCTATGAATAAAGCTTTACATAAATTAAGAAATACAAGCTAGCAATTCTGATGAATATCCAGAGCAATGCTATATGTAGCCACAAATAACTAGAAATAATCTAATTGCACAACATCGGAATAATTAGAAAAATTTATGACATCATCATATACAGTAGACTGTTGTATAATCCTACAATCATAAAGTATGTTATTATGTCAGAAAATTCTTATTGTAATATTAAAGCGAACTAGCTAGGTACGAAAAACCCCCCTCATGTTTAGAAAAAGCTAAAGGGAGTAAAAATTATATGAAAATAGGTATAGCAGATGCTGCAGTTAGTGGTGTTGGGAGTGACTATTGTTTTTTCAAATTTTTCATTGGAATAGTATGTTTTCCTATTTAGAAGATGGAAAACCAACTACAATGATAGAATCAGCTTCCCATCAATACTAATTTCAGTTATTGGGCTAAGAGAGGTTTTTCTACCCAGGAAGCTTTAATTTTCTCATTCTGGGTGACTCTAGAGGGGAGAGAATTGTGCCAGCCTTATATTTTAATGGGCACTAGGCAGAAGGGTGTGCCATTAAATCTACTAAGTGGGAAGAATGATCATTATCTGCTAGGTGAGCTGGAAAGCAGGAAGATAGAGCAACTCTGGATATATTCTGTTATCCAAACTTTAAAACAAATCCATCCTCATATCCCCATTGAAAAATATGACCCTGAAAAGAGGGTTATAACTAAACAGGGAGAAATAAATATGCAGTATATGTAAACAAATAACAACAAAGAAGTAAAAAGCCTATTGTCAAAGGGTCATTACTCTAAAGAAATACAATACAATATGTTCCCCTCATCTCTGCTATGAAATTGATAGGGTCATTATTGCCTGCTATAAAGAAACAGTACAAACAAAACAGTCATACTATTTCTTTTCCAGCTTTAATGTAATACGGTTCTTCATGAAGTTTTCATTAAAATGATAGAATAATTCATTATGCATTTATCTGATTTTATTCCTCTTTGTATTTGATCAAAACAATATTTAGCACTTGAAAATTAACAATGAAAATTGTGAAACCTCAAGATATGTTGCTCATTTACAATTAAATAAATTAGTTTTTTAATCCTTTAATCTACTCTAGAAGCTAAATAATTGAGCTAGAACAAGGATTGTTCTATCTGATTCAAAACATTTGAGGGTCAGAGTCTCAGAAGAGAGATTTTTCATAACATGTTTATTTGCTCTAATTCACATAATTGGTACATTAAAATGAACAAATTAGAAACAAGCAACCAGAGGGTGCTGGATTAGTAAGAGTCTTAAAAGCTTTGCAGCTTCTTCATATAATTATTGAGACATGTTTAATTAGGATAACACATATTAGTAACAATTAAACATATTCAAGGTCAGGAAATGAACCCTTTTACAAGTTAAAGTTAGCATTTTAGTTTTATAATACTCTCAGTCCAACAGGAGTGTTTAATTTCAATGTGATATTCTGATGCCATTATCACATTAAAAATCACTCTTTTTGATATCACTATAATACACTAATTTACAGGTAGAAAATCGAGATTTTAGATTGTCTAAGATACCTATATAAGACTCTCATAAATGTGAAAGTTCAGTACTCAAAAGAGTGAAGATGCACATACAATTTCAAGTGACTGTGCTTTGCTAGCTGGACTCTTTCTGAACGGAGTGAAAAAATAGAATGAAGAGACTTAAATAGTTGCTCCATTTCCTAATCCCACATATTGTACCTCAATTGAAAGGGGTTAAGAGCCCATTAAATTCTCTTCTTGGTCCATAAGCTTCTTTTCAGTACCTTTCCCAGGTTGCAGAGAAAATTTCCTGAAGGTTAGCCATTAAAGATTACCGTACTCCTGAAAATCCTTGACTTACATCTTGAAACATGGGGTCATTTTAATTATCTATGGATGAAAGACAGTGGTTTGACTTCAGCTGACTTTAGGTGTCTCTTATGATGTATAACATCTTAAGGTTCTAAAATACCGACTGTCTCATTACAATGTGAGAAACTGCTGCATTATCTCAGCTTTTAGTTTTTATTTGTATCTTGTGAAGCTGATTACTATTAATGCAACAACCCCAATTTCTTTGGAAGATGGAATGAGAATTAAAAATACCCCAAAACTGCAAATCTGTACAACAGGAGGTATAGATATTATCTTTATAGTTCCCGTAATGAAAGTACCCTTTCTTTGGTGAAATCTGTCAAAATTACGATCAATAATTTTTACAAGGACCAGGTGATAAAGGAGGCGATGGTAATATTAAAGTGCTTTGTAATCACTTACATGTATGAAATTTTTCAGATTGAATAGTGATGTCATTTATTTTTTCAAAATATTCTTAAGATAGCTTTCAGAAGGAAGCCAGATAGCAGCCCTATTGATTATACTTTTCTAATTATATATGTATCATTTAATTTACATGAAATATGTTTATTACAGATTTGCCCTATGTTAATTGTGACATACCATATTATATATATGAGCTATGTTGATTGTAGAGTTGCCCCATTTTCACTGTGATTCATATTAGGTCTTTCTTACAGAAGTTCAAAATCAGGAATCAAAGCAGGATGAATCACGCAGGGGCACATGGACAAAAGGAGACCGATGGCTCTTCTCACATCTGAGGTTGCTGTCTGTCACTGTATGAATTTATCAAAGCCCAGAGTCTTTCCCTCAGTTCTGGGACTTGGAAACATAAAGTTTTTAGGATGCTGAATACAATTTCTCTTCTCAGGAGGAAACTTACATTAAACTAGCAAACACAAATAATCTCTAAAAAGCAGAATGTTGTTATGGATGTAATGGCAAATAAACAAGGCAGAAATTACTATACTCTGTATCTTTTAAAACTGTATTTCCTCTTTCTGTAGGCTAGGCTAACTTGGGTATCAAAAGTATCTGTGAACTTTTCTGTATGCATGTTGAATCTTAATAAAATTTATAGGATTTTTGCATCAATGTTCATCAAGGATATTGGTCTGAAATTCTCTTTTTTGGTTGTGTCTCTGCCAGGCTTTGGTATCAGGACAATGCTGGCCTCATAAAATGTGTTAGGGAGGATTCCCTCTTTTTCTATCGATTGGAATAGTTTCAGAAGGAATGGTACCAGTTCCTCCTTGTACCTCTAGTAGAATTCGGCTGTGAATCCATCAGGTCCTGGACTCTTTCTGGTTAGTAAGCTATTGATTATTGCCACAATTTCAGAGCCTGTTATTGGTCTATTCAGAGATTCAACTTCTTCCTGGTTTAGTCTTGGGAGGGTGTATTTGTCGAGGAATTTATCCACTTCTTCTAGATTTTCTAGTTTATTTGCGTAGAGGTGTTTGTAGTATTCTCTGATGGTAGATTGTATTTCTGTGCGATCGGTGGTGATATCCCCTTTATCATTTTTTATTGTGTCTATTTGATTCTTCTCTCTTTTCTTCTTTATTAGTCTTGCTAACGGTCTATCAATTTTGTTGATCTTTTCAAAAAACCAGCTCCTGGATTCATTAATTTTTTGAAGGGTTTTTTGTGTCTCTATTTCCTTCAGTTCTGCTCTGATTTTAGTTATTTCTAGCCTTCTGCTAGCTTTTGAACGTGTTTCCTCTTGCTTTTCTATTTCTTTTAATTGTGATGTTAGGGTGTCAATTTTGGATCTTTCCTGCTTTCTCTTGTGGGCATTTAGTGCTATAAATTTCCCTCTACACACTGCTTAGAATGTGTCCCAGAGATGCTGGTATGTTGTGTCTTTGTTCTCGTTGGTTTCAAAGAACATCTTTATTTCTGCCTTCATTTCATTATGTACCCAGTAGTCATTCAAGAGCAGGTTATTCAGTTTCCATGTAGTTGAGTGGTTTTGAGTGAGTTTCTTAATCCTGAGTTATAGTTTGATTGCACTGTGGTCTGAGAGACAGTTTGTTATAATTTCTGTTCTTTTACATTTGCTGAGGAGAGCTTTACTTCCAACTATATGGTCAATTTTGGAATAGGTGTGGTGTGGTGCTGAAAAAAGTGTATATTCTGTTGATTTGGGGTGGAGAGTTCTGCAGATGTCTATTAGGTCCACTTTGTGCAGAGCTGAGTTCAATTCCTGGATATCCTTGTTAACTTTCTGTCTCGTTGATCTGTCTAATGTTGACAGTGGGGTGTTAAAATCTCCCATTATTATTGTGTGGGAGTTTAAGTCCCTTTGTAGGTCACTAAGGACTTGCTTTATGAATCTGGGTGCTCCTGTGTTGGGTGCATATATATAAAAAAATTTTAAAAAGTCATAAATTATATTGGTAGTATGTACCATTGATAAAATGTAAGGAAAATATCAAATTCCCTCTGTAATATACCTCCCCCAAACACTAGTCTTATCAATAGGAAAAACACCAACAAATCCCAACACAGGATATGTGTTCTGTAATATCTGACTAGCATGCCTCAATACTGTCAAGGTCATCAAAAACAAAGTCAAAGAAATTGTCACAGCTGTGAGAAGCCCAAAGAGTTATGACAACTAAACGTAACATAGTGTCCTGGATGCCACCCTGGTATAGATGGGAGACATTACATAAAAACTAAGGAAATATGAATAAACTATGGATTTCAGTTCATAATGATGCATCAATATTTATTATCTAATTTTAACAAATATGCCATGCTAATGGAAAAATTCTACTAATAGGTGAACCTGTATGCCGGGGTCATATGGAGATTTTCTGTACAATCTCCCCTATTCTTCTGTAAATCTAAATTTTTTCTATTAAAATATCTATTAATAAAAAGAACTTAACTAAAGAGTCTAAAAAAAATAAAAAAATAAAATTTATAAAAACAAATGGAAAAGATGAGTATGGAAACAGAAAAGAGCAAGCCCGATGTCTAATGAGAACAGACTAATTACACTGTAGCCTCATTCATTCATTCATTCATTCAACAAACACTTTGGGTGTGTGGCTATTAGCTGGGTGCCAAGTTCTATGCTAGTCTCTGGAGTAACCTATAGTGAGCCAGAGAGACATCTTTCAGGAAAACAAAATAAAAGTAAAATCAACAACAAAAGTACAAAAGAAACTGCACACTTTGGAAACAAAAAATCTGAAATATGAAGGTGAAAAAAAAACTGGATAAGATGAAAATAATGTGCCCAAATAATGTGGATTTGGTCACCTGTTTATGAGTTCAGGGAAATGTTCAAGAAGCATCAGCTGAGACAGGAAGGATCCAAAGCAGCCAGCCATGTGAATCCAAAGGTAGAATCATCACAGACCCGGAAGGAAGTGTTAACATGGGTGGAGTTTGCAATGGATGAGCAGGAACATGGGCTGTGATTCAGAGTGAATTCCACTTTTTTTTTTAATCTTATGAACCTGTTTGCTACTCGCAATCACAGAAAGGAGACTGTCTCAAAGAGTCCACTTATTTCCAAGAGCATCTCAAAGTCCCTCGTAATGTGGGCTCAGGGAAATCCTGTTGACTTTTTTTCAACCAGTCTCCTTGCACTGCCACCATCACCCTTGGTGCTGTGAGATCACCCTTTTGGGGTAGGCTATCTCTCACTAGCCATAGCCGCTATAACCTCAGATCCTGGCCACGAGGGAAGGGATGCTGTTATCCCCTGCCTTGCTTGGCTCTAAGCAAGGAGAGAGGCTTTTTTTGTTCCTCTCAATGCAGCTGACACCCAACTAAAAAATTTTAATGTGGTTTTACTGAATACCAGGGGCAATGGAAGAGATTTCAAACCGTCACATGATATCATATCACCCTGGGGTCTCTTACCGGGTCAGTTAATGGCCTGGCTCCCTGCTTGTCACCATTTGTCCTGGGACAGGTACCCATCACTACCAGATCTGCTGTAGAACTTCCAAAGTCTTGAAGTTCAAGCCAAATTTCCTCCTAGTTCTAGCGAAAACAAACAAATGGTATCCCCATCTTAGCCTAAGGCCTAATTCCTCAAGTCTTAATTCCCTATCCTAGGGTTAATCTCTCATCAGGATGGTTAATAGTAGAAATATCCATTTCATAGATATGTGGTCTACTCTGATAGCATTTATTAAAACACATAATCACAGAATAGTCTTACACTTAAAAAAATTAATATTGATACATAATAGCTATACGTATTTTCATGGTACATGTGATAATGTGACAGATTTATATAATCAAATCAGGGTAATTGAGATATCCATCATCTAATTATTTATCTCTTCTTTACACTAGGAATATTCAAATTATTCTCTTCTAGCTATTTTTGAACTTACACTTTTGATTCAGTTCTCAAAATCTATGGTTTTCAGTATTGTCAATAGCCACACTTTATACTATGATAGCCAAAACAGTTTAGCCAAAGGAAGAAAACAATTTGAATCCACAGTCTAACTTAACTCTCACCTGGCCAGTGCTTAAATGTGTGCTGCCAAACTCTGCCTCTGGTACTCTACTTTAGCTACATTTTTATTGATGGCTAACTCTATTTTTGAGACACACTGTATTTCTTTACATATGGTAATAAAATAATTTAATTAAATAATCAGATTATAGTCAAAATGTATAACCCTGAGAGTTCTTCTGTCTCATTCAGGTGACTTTGTCTTTCTTTGCTGAATTTAAAAAAAAAAAAAAGTGTTGATCTCATCATTTAACTCTTAAAAGTGAGTTTAATTTTTTTCCTTTTCAAGTTCTTACGAGACAGTCATTTGTCTCTGCCATGTGCTAACACCATCTTTCCTTTACAGACCAAGGTCAATATCCTACAGAAACTTTCCTGATTGAACAGTAATGTAAATCCACTGGCATATAAGAGAAAGAGACTCAGGAATCAAGAGAACTGGGCAACTAACTAGCTCCAATTCCTTTTCATCTCAGTTTTGTTTTTTAGTTTTTAAAATAAGGACATTGGTCCAAATGGTTTTAATTAACCATACACCCTGCTCTACAAATCTAAAAAACTGTAGGACAATATTTTGAGTCTCTAAGTATCCAGTGATAATAATTTGGGAAAAATTTAAATGGCAGAACAATTACAGTGTTCATCAAGTTTCAATTTAGTGGCCTTAGGTTTTGTGGTTCGGTGTTACCAAAAAGATCAAATTATGCTTAATTTCCTCATTACACATGATGTCATCTATATAAAATCTATGAAATTGCTAAAACCCAGGGGCCAGGAATTCACATAGTACACAATTAAAACAATGTCTTTTTCTTGGAATTTTTGGTGATAATTCCTAAGGGCAAAGGACAGTAACCACAGCAGTTGCTCTTTTCAGTCATGATTTGTAACTTTAATTCCAGAATCATAGCTGTATGTTTGGAAGAGACTTCAGGAATTTGGATGGATGGTTGGCCAGAGATTATCTTTTGTTTCTCCGTAGTTAGGATGACTCTGTAGTGATTTATGCTTTTTTCTGGTAGTTGCCTGAGATAACTTTTCTTATTTCAGTTGGAACAACATTTGCTAATTTTTCTTCTAAACCAGAAGTCAAGGTCTAATTCTTGTAAAACTTCTCAAATTATTTCAATTTATTCTAAAACGTGGCCTTATCAACCTCTATTACTTGGAAAACTTCAAGATAATTACAGTTTAAACTTGGAGTTGCAGCTCTCTGAAAATGATTCATGTGTTATTTTACTAGACTTTAAGCTCCTGGAAACCCCAAAGTGTTGGTAATTGGATATCATGTGGTTCTAGTTAGTAAGAGCAGCTCTTTCATGTATCAGCTGTGAGATCTTAAGCAAATTGTAAGACTCTAAGCTTTAGCTTCATCATTTGTTAAGTCAGGAAGTTAGCAGTGATGTGAATTGTATTATTAGAAGAATTAGATGAGATATGTGTATGTGCTGTGACTGTGGTAAGCATTTACTAACACAAACAATAGCTTGATCTTTGTCCTTTAGTATAGTCTTAATAAGTGCATAATTGATCGGACTGACAACCTCTGTTGGGTGAAGAAGTCCTCAGATAACAAATAATCAAGTATCAGCTGGTCAACTGTTATTCCTTTTATAATTCTGGTATGGCACTAGAGGAAAGAAATTCAGAATGAAGTAGGACTAAGCTACAGTAAAATTGTCCTCCAGAATCTTTCCACATTTGATCAGGTTTGTCCCGTGTCCAAGGAAATGTGGATGAAGAGTCTTGCAACTTTGGTCTAACTATAATGTTAGTATGTTATTTCCAGCTAGCAGTCATTGGAGGAACTATTTTAATTTACGTTCCTGCTGTCCTTTTTACATTTCTCTTCTATTAAATATCTCCTTTTGATGAATAATCAAACTCTTTCTTTTCTATCTTGTTTTTTTCTCTGGATGGTAGTGAATAAAGTATGATTTAAGCATCAGAATAGCTTGATTCAAATATCAGCCCTGCCACTGGCCAGCAGTTATTTCACCTTTCTGCAGATCAGTTTATTAATTTGAAACATGGGATATCAATAATATCCAACTCACTAGGTTTTTCTCTCTTTTTTTATTTTTATTTTTGAGACAGGGTCTGGCTCTGTCACCCAGGCTGAAGTGCAGTGGCATGATCTCGGCTCACTGTGACCTCTGCCTCCCAGGCTCAAGCCATCATCCCACCTCAGCCTCCCAACTTGCTGGGACTCCTGGTGCAAGCCACCACACCTGGCTAATTTTTGTATTTTTGATAGAGACAGATTTCACCATGTTCCCTAGGCTGGTCTCGAACTCCTGGCCTCAGGTGATCCATCTGCCTTTGCCTCCCAAAGTGCTGGGAATACATGCATGAGCCACCATGCCTAGCCCTCACTGGGCTTTTCTGAGAATTAAAAATAAGATAATAGATGTGAAGTACTGGTATATTAAAAATAGTTATTGTCTTCACAAATTTTGCAATGCTCAAAATATGAACACTCTGTCATTCAGTGAATCTAGGCCAACCTTGTAATATTTTCTTTGTGCATCCCATTTTTCCCCTTCGAACTCCTTTTTCCTTTTTTACTTTCTTAAATTCTCTCTCTCCCTATCTTTTATTGCATCATTTATCTTTTTTCTTTGTTCCTTAAGAGTCATCTGCTTTGTAAAAAGTCTTCTCTATGAAGAATTTCCTAATCCCAAGGTTTCTTCCTCCTTTTCCTCTCCAACATTGTCACGTTTTTCTACTTTTCCAATTTTTGACTTCCCTTTTAACAACTCCTTACCACCCCATCTCTTATCCACTGCAATAGAAGAGGATGAATAAGAAATGCATTGTTGGGCGTGGTGGCGGGCGCCTGTAGTCCCAGCTACTCAGGAGGCTGAGGCAGGAGAATGGCATGAACCCGGGAGGCGGAGCTTGCAGTGAGCCGAGATCACGCTACTGCACTCCAGCCTGGGCAGCAGAGCGAGACTCCGTCCCAAAAAAAAAAAAAAAAAAGAAACGCATTGTCTCAATATCAGTGGGATAATGTTGTTCTGGTATTCTACAAAAGCTAAGAATATTTCATCTAAAAAATAGATCTGCCAATATCTTATTTATTTACCTTTTGTCAATATAAACTATTCAATCTACAGAGGTCTCAATTTTTTTATATGAGATATGAGGTGAGTAAATTACCTAATATCTAGGGTCCATTCCGATATTAATATTCCCTAGGTATAAAGGCTAAGCCAAACACAATGGCTTTCTGAATAACTAACCTGGTTCATGAAAGTGTTACCAGCAAGATCTACATGCTGGAGATCAGACATGTGCATCCATGTATATTGCAGTGCACTGACTTTTACGGTATTCACAGTAACAAAATATATTCATACTTACAGAATTAAGGTCACTGTGGTATGGTTTTAAAATTTTCTTTTTAGGCAAGGAATGTAGAGGAATGGTAATAAAATATAATAGTATAATGCTTTTATTAATGTAATCCTTTCCGTATCCTCTCTTTGTTGAAAGATGGGCCAGGTTTTGGCAGATGATGGCATAGAGAAGCATTACAGGTGTCAGGGACAATGAGAGAAAAGGCAGAAGAAGGAAGACTCAAATCTGAGAATGGTGAGTGATTTTACAGCGTGAGAGCAGCATTTCACCATCTCTGTCCAGCAGAACACTTGTTTTAGGAGATAGTAATGTAGTTATGAGGCAAAAGCATTTGGGAACAGCCATATGCCATATCTCCTTATTAGAGATTCAGCTGACATATTGCTGTACTATAGACTGAGAGGTTTTGGAGAAAAAAAATTGATTTGACTTTGTATAATTCAGTCTTACTCAAATTTACTTGACATCCAAGCCCTTTCCTCAGAACAAATCTTAAATCAGTTGATGGAACTACATTTTGTGGAAGGCCAGTTTTAGAGCTGCTGAGATGGATCTAAGTATCTCTGTGCTAGGATATGTATGCAATTATTTTTCTTATAACTATTATTTCATGCTCTAACATTTGTCATTTTGAAGGACTCAGTTCTTAGTCTTCTGTTTTTATTTGCTTCATTGATGGCCTTAAAGAGCTTAACAGCTATGGTGGCTTTACCTCTCATGTGGTTTCTAGAGCTCCAAAACATGCTTTGTGGCTCCTGGCATTTACTGTGTGCTCCCTCTTTATTCCCTTCCTCTTGCTTCAAATATCTTAGACATATGAGCTAATTCCTTTCCCAACCTTTAGCATCAAAACCAGCTACCTTCTTCATCCTCACTGTCTCAGTTACAAGATGCAATACTAAATACTTTTATATATGCACAAAAAGCTCAGTGATTGACACAAAACATACACTCAATAAAACTGCATTTTCTTTCTCTCATTGTTCAATGGTATCCAAACACTCCCACAGTTCTTAAATTGAATGTACAGTCATCTAATTTGACCAGCTTAGCCAACCATCGAAATTGGTCTTTTTTATTGCCCACATTGCCACTTATTTCCAATAGGTACATCCAGTCCACAATGAGCACATTAGAACTTATTGCTGGATTAATACCCTGGCGATTTCTTGACTAAAACTTTGTTCATGCAACTGTCAGCATAATTATCCTAATGGATTTTTTTAAAAAAATAACCATTGCACTGGCCATAAATAAATCTTTACATTTGTATGTATCCATGTATTCAATACCAGGTCAAGATACCATGAAACATTTCCAGGACACTAAAGTGTTTTCTGGTACTTCTTTCCATGTTATACTCCTTAGTGGTAACTCCTATAATGACCTCTATCATTATATATCTTATATATAGTAACACATGGTATGTATTCTCTTGTGTCTGGCATATTGACATGTATCTAGTTTATGAGAGTTTCTTCTTTTATTGTGTCTCCCTTTTTTCTTAAACTAGACATTTATATAGTGTCCAAGTACCACTGAGCTCTTAACGTTATTATGCTGATCTATATCTTCAGGGGCTTTCCACAGTTTTCTGCCAGTCTCTCCACCCACACTATCTAATCAATCTAATTCTAATTCTGTTTTAATTAACCAGCCTCAGCCAGCCTTACTCCCACTGTTCCTCAACACACACCACTCCTCTTTGCAGACAGGTTCGCTCTCTATTCCATAAGCCCCCTGTGCTCATTCCTGACGCTGTGCCTTCTCTCTGCGTTAGAAACGTTCCTTTTTTCTCCTTCCTACATATCTGTTCAAGGCCCAACCCAAATCCTACCTCTTCTAAGAAGTTTTCTTAGAAGAGGCCAGTGATTTTTGGAATCACTCCTTAATGAACTCCTATAGCAAGTGTAATCTGTGCTCCCTGACCTGGTAGTTTAGTGTTTAGTGTTTGTTTTATTTCTTTTTATGTTTTATTTTTCTTTTATTATTGTTTATCCATGCACAGGATAATGACTTGAAGCAGGAACTGCCATTTTCTTTCTCATTTCAGTGCAGGGATCTGTGATACTGGAGTAGACTGAACTGTTTCTCCCTCATTCCCCATTCATCCTCAGCATTTTTAAAACACAAAGCACAGAGAAATTTGTTGGTTACGAGCTTTTCTAGTAATTGGTTTTTGTTCTTAGTGCTAAGCTGCATTTCTATAGTGCTAATTTGACTGCTTTCTTATTGTCACATAACTCAGGAATTAGCTAAGTCATTGTAAGTTTAGAAACATAGAAGGTATCATAAGAAAACCGAATGAATATCACACATTTAGGCTTAGGAGCAAGGTATTGTGTGAGTCATAGATTAATGGGGTTCACAATTATTTGACCTTTCAATTTCCCACTGTAAGAAATTTCAAAATACTAATATTTAACAATGTTGCTTAAAAAGCAAAGGAAGAGAGAGAAAGTACTTTTACTTTGAGCGCTTTCTAGAATTTATGAACAAATAGAATTAGATGGGGAAGGAGGAAAAACAAGGGCCATCAGCCCACAGATGAGATCAGGATAGAGAAGAACTCATCTGGGATACCAAATAGAGAGGTATAATAGATAGAATCCCAGAAAACTTCAACAACAGGAGCAGTGTAAGTAGGAGACAGAAGGCTTTGCAAAATGCTGTAAAACTCTCACACAAAAAAACTTGGCATGGTATTCATCATCTAGCTATTCCTGACATGCAGACTTTACTTAGAGTCCAGTCTTTGCCATCATGGGTTTTTTTGGGATTTTTTTTTTTTTTTTTTGGACAATTGGACTAGATTAATGAGGTGGCCAGTGCCCTGGCTAGCTTACGCTGCTAGAGTAAGAGGAGGAAAAATAAAAAGAGGAAGAGACATCATTTATCAGTGATTCCTCCCATCACCAATACACTTAGGATCCCTCATAACATTTTACCCGCTTCCCATTGGTAACACAGAACTAGACTGAACAATCGGGTAAAATGGTCCCTACAGAACTCAGGTTCATATAGTAAAATTTTAAAATTTTAAAATTCTAAATTTTTTCCTAGGGAAAATTGTGATGATAGTTCAATAATAAGATTAAGCGAGGGCTGAGAAATATTAGAAATGCTGGATAAAGTAAGAAACATCTGCTTAAAGGCATCAGAATGTTAAAAAAAACAAAAAGCAATGCCATGTGGGCCAAGCTTCTGGAGAGAAGGGAAACAGAAAGCTTGACATTTGGCATTGCTTTTCTCCTTGCGGCATTTGCTGATTCAAAACATACAGGCTAGGAGCTGAAAAGCCAAGGAGTTGAAAAGCCAGGGAGCAGAGAAGCCAATTGGCAAGTGCTCCAGCCAAAAGCACCAACTAAGAGGCCGACAAGCCCTTAGGTAGTCTCATAGGGCTAGGAGAATAAGTAAGCTTGGAGTCCAATGAGGGATCTGAGGGCACAGGTGAACCCAGCCTTTCACATGGCAATTTCAAATGGCAACATCCTAAGAGGAAGGGCAAACCAAAAATAGACCAGCCTTAACAAAGACTGAAGACCAATTTTAAATTAGCTCAAACTGAGAATGGGCTAAGGTTACCAATCCCTGTAATAACTATCTGCCATAAGAAAAAGCAAATCTTCTTCAGAGAAAGATAAGGACATCCATGAGGTGCAATTATCTCTCTCTCTTTTAAATATGTCCAGTATTCAAAACATCACTTGTTACACCAAGAAATAAGACTAAATGATCAAAAACTAAGAAAAAAAAGACAATATAAACAGACAGGATGAGAGATTATAATTAGCAGTCACTGTTTTTTTAAAAAAACTATTATTCAACAACAATGAAAATCAACTGATAAGAAATAAGAGGATATGAGAGATGCTCAAACTCACATAATCAGGGAATTGGAAGTTAAAATGACAGCGAGATAGCACTACTTACCTATTAGAATGGATAAATCCAAAAACTGAAATACCAAAACTGATGAATGCAGAGCAATAGGAATTTTCATTCAATGCTCATAGTAATCCAAAATGGTACAACCACTTTGGAAGATACTTTGGGAGATTTTTTTTTTTTTTTTTTTTTTTACAAAACTAAACATACTCTTATCACATGATCCAGAAATTTTAATTCTTGGTATTTACCCAAATGAGTTGAAAACTTACATTCACGTGCAAATCTGCATACAAATATTTATAGTGGCTTTCTTAATAGCCAAAACTTGAAAACAACCTGGATGTTTTTCCAGAGATGAATTAAAAAAACAAACTATGGCATATCCATACAATGGAATATTATTCAGTGATAAAAGGCAATGAATTATCTATCTATGAAAAGACGTGAAGGAAACTTAAATGCATATTTCTAATTGAAACCATTCTGGAAAGGCTGTATGATTCCAACTATATGATATTCAGGAAAAGTTCCAATTATGGGGGACAGTTAAATGATCAGTGGTTGCCAGAGGTTTAGGGAGGGGGAAGAAGGGATAAATAGGTGGAGCACAGAGGATTTTTAGGGCAATGACACTATTCAGTGTAATATTGTAATGGTGGATGTGTCATGATTCATTTGCAAAACTCAAAACAACATTTGCAGAAAAAAGAAGAGTGAACCCTAATGTATATACTAACTTGACAATAATAATGTATCAATAATTCATTAATTGTGAAAAAGGTACCACACTAATGCAAGATATTAATAATGAGGAAACTGGGTAGAGAGGTGAATGGGTATATAGGAACTCTCTGTACTTTCTGCTTAATTATTTTGTGATCTTAAAACTGCAGAAAAAAATTGTCTATTAATTTAAAATAAATAGCTAGGCTTACCCTTGCAGAAACTTGCACACAAACAGAAGCATAGCAGCGATATTTATAATAGCAAAAGGTGAAAACAACTCAAATGCTTACCAACTGATGAATGGATATACAAAACATGGTATATCTATACCATGAAATATTATTCTGCCATAAAATAAATGAAGTACTGACACATGCTACAACATGGATGAAAGTTGAAAACATGCTACGTAAAAGAAGCCAGTCACAAATTCTCACATACTGTATGATTCCATTTGTACAAAATGTTCTGCATAGGCAAATCTGTGGAGGGAAAGCAGATGAAGACAAAGTAGATTAAGACATTAATCTAAAAAAAGTAGATTAAGACCGGGCGCGGTGGCTCATGCCTGTAATCCCAGCACTTTGGGAGGCCGAGGCGGGCAGATCCCGATGTCAGGAGATCGAGACCATCCTGGCTAACACGGTGAAACCCTGTCTCTACTGAAAATACAAAAAAGTAGCTGGGCGTGTGGCAGGCGCCTGTAGTCCCAGCTACTTGGGAGGCTGAGGCAGGAGAATGGCATGAACCCGGGAGGCGGAGGTTGCAGTGAGCTGAGATTGTGCCACTGCACTCCAGCCTGGGGGACAGAGTGAGACTCCATCACACACACAAAAAAAAGGAGATTAAGTGGATTAAGAAAAAGTTGCCTAGAAATGGGGAAAATGGAAAGTGAATGACTGCTAATAGGTATCTTTTTCTTTTGGGTGGGGACATAAGAATGTTTTAAAATCGGTTGTGGTGATAGATGCATCATTTTGTAAAAATGCTAAAAACCATTAATTGTACACTAAATATATGAAATATGAAAGTAAATTATATTTCAATGATGTTATTTTAAAACCATGATTAATATATTCAAGAAAATGAAGGACAGCACGTACTAGTTAAGCAAAAGTTAGCATTCATAAAAAGCAATCAAAGGAAAATTCTAAAACTGAGAAAAGCAGCTGTTTAAATTAAGTGTTCAGCAGCTTGGTTTAATATTACATTAGACAAAAATGTAAGAAAGGATTATTAAAGTCAACAAAAAATAACCAGACTAAAATTTGGAGGAAAAATAATATAAAATAAAAAAACAAGCACATAAGACATATGGAGAATATATAAAACATTGTGATTAAACAGGCCCACGTCATGGTTAGAGAGAGAACACCCAGTCTAGCTGTACCACAAGGACTTCTGTAAAAGAAAAATGAGGTTCTAGTGCCAGAAGTAAAAGGAATGACTAACAAAGAGGCAAAAGCAATGATAAACTATAATTTAGATACACCAGTTATTACATAGGCTCCTTCGGGTTGTAATCTAATAGAAGTGTTAAGAAATGATGTAACTCATATTAAAGGCTACTAGATATTGCTGAGGAAAAGTGTCCTCAGGAGTAGTTTATGATACAGATGGACCATGTGTAGAAAACACTGTAGGAATGGAAAACTCCGGACACCTGGGACAAAATGGGAACCATGGAGTATTTGAAAGCATCATTGTTCAAGGTTATACATTGTTTAAAAATCCAGATACTTCAGTTAGGCTGTCTAAATGATGACTTGCTCATTTTTCTAGATTTGAATACAGAAGTTTTGCTACGTTTTTGACCAATACCAAAGAAAAAGGTGGAAAAGTTGTTTGTTTTATTATGAAACTGGAGAAAAGGCAGGTCTTATAAGTAGCATGAAGGCTTACCAGTGTTTTCCCTCATGACAGAGCTAATTCAGAAGACTGTATGGCCATAGAACAATTTTGGAAGCAGAATAAGACTGGGGAGTCTTCACTAAGTGTTTGTGATTAAATTTTAATGACATATGATGAAGTTGGCATGACAGAGCTGGCAGAATTGGTTGAGTTGTTGAAAATGGTCCTCGAAGCTATAGAAATTGAACAGTGGACACAGAAAAAGAACAATGCAGGCTGGGCGCAGTGGCTCATGTCTGTAATGCCAGCACTTTGGGAGGCTGAGGCGGGTACATCACTTGAGGTCAGGAGTTCAAGACCAGCCTGGCCAACATGGTGAAACCCTGTCTGCCAAAAATACAAAAATTACCCAGGTATAGCGTTGCCTACCTATAGTCCCAGATACTTGGGAGGCTGAGGCAGGAGAATCGCTTGAACCCTGGAGGTGGAGGTTGTAGTGAGCTGAGATTGTGCAACTGTACTCCAGCATGGGTGACAGAGTGAGGCTCCATTTTTTTTTTTTTTTTCACTTTGTACTTTGAGAGTTCAAGTGTCTAATAAATTCTTTTTTTTTTAATTTTATTATTATTATACTTCAAGTTTTAGGGTACATGTGCACAATGTACAGGTTCATTACATATGTATACATGTGCCATGTTGGTGTGCTGCACCCATTAACTCGTCATTTAACATTAGGTATATCTCCTAATGCTATCCCTCCCCCCTCCCCCCACCGCACAACAGTCACCAGAGTGTGATGTTCCCCTTCCTGTGTCCATGTGTTCTCATTGTTCAATTCCCACCTATGAGTGAGAACATGCAGTGTTTGGTTTTTTGTCCTTGCGATAGTTTGCTGAGAATGATGGTTTCCAGATTCATCCATGTCCCTACAAAGGACATGAACTCATCATTTTTTATGGCTGCGTACTATTCCATGGTGTATATGTGCCACATTTTCTTAATCCAGTCTATTGTTGTTGGACATTTGGGTTGGCTCCAAGTCTCTGCTATTGTGAATAGTGCCGCAATAAACATACATGTGCATGGGTCTTTATAGCAGCATGATTTATAATCCTTTGGGTATATACCCAGTAACGAGATGGCTGGGTCAAATGGTATTTCTAGTTCTAGATCCCTGAGGAATCGCTACACTGACTTCCACAATGGTTGAACTAGTTTACAGTCCCACCAACAGTGTAAAAGTGTTCCTATTTCTCCACATCCTCTCCATCACCTGTTGTTTCCTGACTTTTTAATGATGGCCATTCTAACTGGTGTGAGATGGTAATTTATTGTGGTTTTGATTTGCATTTCTCTGATGGCCAGTGATGATGAGCATTTTTTCATGTGTCTTTTGGCTGCATAAATGTCTTCTTTTGAGAAGTGTCTGTTCATATCCTTCGCCCACTTTTTGATGGGGTTGTTTTTTTCTTGTAAATTTGTTTGAGTTCATTGTAGATTCTGGATATTAGCCTTTTGTCAGATGAGTAGGTTGTGAAAATTTTCTCCCATTTTGTAGGTTGCCTGTACACCCTGATGGTAGTTTCTTTTGCCATGGAGAAGCTCTTTAGTTTAATTAGATCCCATTTGTCAATTTTGGCTTTTGTTGCCATTGCTTTTGGTGTTTTAGACATGAAGTCCTTGCCCATGCCTATGTCCTGAATGGTATTGCCAAGGTTTTCTTCTAGGGTTTTTATGGTTTTGGGTCTAACATGTAAGTCTTCAATCCATCTTCAATTAATTTTTGTATAAGGTGTAAGGAAGGGATCCAGTTTCAGCTTTCTACACATGGCTAGTCAGTTTTCCCAGCACCATTTATTAAATAGGGAATCCTTTCCCCATTGCTTGTTTTTGTCAGGTTTGTCAAAGATCAGATGGTTGTAGATAGCAGCATTATTTCTGAGGGCTCTGTTCTGTTCCGTTGATCTATATCTCTGTTTTGGTACCAGTACCATGCTGTTTTGGTTACTGTAGCCTTGTAGTATAGTTTGAAGTCAGGTAGCGTGATGCCTCCGGCTTTGTTCTTTTGGCTTAGGACTGACTTGGCGATGCGGTCTCTTTTTTGGTTCCATATGAACTTTAAAGTAGTTTTTTCCAATTCTGTGAAGAAAGTCATTGGTAGCTTGGTGGGGATGGCATTGAATCTATAAATTACCTTGGGCAGTATGGCCATTTTCATGATATTGATTCTTCCAACCCATGAGCATGGAATGTTCTTCCATTTGTTCATATCCTCTTTTATTTCATTGAGCAGTGGTTTGTAGTTCTCCTTGAAGAGGTCTTTCACGTCCCTTGTAAGTTGGATTCCTAGGTATTATATTCTCTTCGAAGCAATTGTGAATGGGAGTCCACTCATGATTTGGCTCTCTGTTTGTCTGTTATTGGTGTATAAGAATGCTTGTGATTTTTCCACAATGATTTTGTATCCTGAGACTTTGCTGAAGTTGCTTATCAGCTTAAGGAGATTTTGGGCTGAGACAATGGGGTTTTCTAGATATACAATCATGTCATCTGCAAACAGGGACAATTTGACTTCCTCTTTTCCTAATTGAATACCCTTTATTTCCTTCTCCTGCCTAATTGCCCTGGCCAGAACTTCCAACACTATGTTGAATAGGAGTGGTGAGAGAGGGCATCCCTGTCTTGTGCCAGTTTTCAAAGGGAATGCTTCCAGTTTTTGCCCATTCAGTATGATACTGGCTGTGGGTTTGTCATAGATAGCTCTTATTATTTTGAGGAACGTCCCATCAATACCTAATTTATTGAGAGTTTTTAGCATGAAGAGTTGTTGAATTTTGTCAGAGAACTTTTCTGCATCTATTGAGATAATCATGTGGTTTTTGTCTTTGGTTCTGTTTATATGCTGGAGTATGTTTATTGATTTGTGTATGTTGAACCAGCCTTGCATCCCAGGGATGAAGCCCACTTGATCATGGTGGATAAGCTTTTTGATGTGCTGCTGGATTTGGTTTGCCAGTATTTTATTGAGGATTTTTACATCAATGTTCATCAAGGATATTGGTCTAAAATGTTCTTTTTTGGTTGTTTCTCTGCCAGACTTTGGTATCAGGATGATGCTGGCCTCATAAAATGAGTTAGAGAGGATTCCCTCTTTTTCTATCGATTGGAATATTTTCAGAAGGAATGGTAACAGTTCCTCCTTGTACCTCTGGTAGAATTCGGCTGTGAATCCGTCTGGTCCTGGACTCTTTTTGGTTGGTAAGCTATTGATTATTGCCACAATTTCAGAGTCTGTTATTGGTCTATTCGGAGATTCAACTTCTTCCTGGTTTAGTCTTGGGAGGATGTATGTGTCGAGGAATTTATCCATTTCTTCTAGATTTTCTAGTTTATTTGCATAGAGGTGTATTTAGTATTCTCTGATGTCAGTTTGTATTTCTGTGAGATCAGTGGTGATATCCCCTGTATCATTTTTTATTGTGTCTATTTGATTCTTCTCTCTTTTCTTCTTTATTAGTCTTGCTAGCGGTCTATCAATTTTGTTGATCTTTTCAAAAAACCAGCTCCTGGATTCATTAATTTTTTTGAAGGGTTTTTTCTGTCTCTATTTCCTTCAGTTCTGCTCTGATTTTAGTTATTTCTTGCCTTCTGCTAGCTTTCAAATGTGTTTGCGTTTGCTTTTCTAGTTCTTTTAATTGTGATGTTAGAGTGTCAATTTTGGATCTTTCCTGCTTTCTCTTGTGGGCATTTAGTGCTATAAATTTCCCTCTACACACTGCTTTGAATGTGTCCCACAGATTGTGGTGTGTTGTGTCTTTGTTCTCGTTGGTTTCAAAGAACATCTTTATTTCTGCCTTCATTTCATTATGTACCCAGTAGTCATTCGGGAGCAGGTTGTTCAGTTTCCATGTAGTTGAGCAGTTTTGAGTGAGTTTCTGAATCCTGAGTTCTAGTTTGATTGCACTGTGGTCTGAGAGACAGTTTGTTATGATTTCTGTTCTTTTACATTTGCTGAGGAGTGCTTTACTTCCAACTATGTTGTCAGTATTGGAATGGGTGTGGTGTGGAGCTGAAAAAAATGTATATTCTGTTGATTTGGGGTGGAGAGTTCTGTAGATGTCTATTAGGTCCACTTGGTGCCGAGCTGAGTTCAATTCCTGGGTATCCTTGTTAACTTTCTATCATCGTTGATCTGTCTAAGGGTGACAGTGGGATGTTAAAGTCTCCCATTATTATTGTGTGGGAGTCTAAGTCTCTTTGTAGGTCACTCAGGACTTGCTTTATGAATCTTGGTGCTCCTGTATTGGGTGCATATATATTTAGGATAGTTAGCTCTTCTCATTTAATTGATCCCTTTACCATTATGTAATGGCCTTCTTTGTCTCTTTTGATCTTTGTTGTTTTAAATCTGTTTTATCCGAGACTATGTTTGCAACCCCTGCCTTTTTTTGTTTTCCATTTGCTTGGTAGAGCCTATGTGTGTCTCCGCACGTGAGATGGGTTTCCTGAATACAGCACACTGATGGGTCTTGACTCTATCCAAGTTGCCAGTCTGTGTCTTTTAATTGGAGCATTTAGCCCATTTACATTTAAAGTTAATATTGTTATGTGTGAATTTGGTCCTGTCATTATGATATTAGCTGGTTATTTTGCTCGTTATTTGATGCAGTTTCTTCCTAGCCTTGATGGTCTTTACATTTTGGCATGTTTTCGCAGTGGCTGGTACCGGTTGTTCCTTTCCATGTTTAGTGCTTCCTCCAGGATCTCTTTTAGGGCAGGCCTGGTGGTGACAAAATCTCTCAGCATTTGCTTGTCTGTAAAGTATTTTATTTCTCCTTCACTTATGAAGTTTAGTTTGGCTGGATATGAAATTCTGGGTTGAAAATTCTTTTCTTTAAGAATGTTGAATGTTGGCCCCCACTCTCTTCTGGCTTATAGTTTCTGTGAAGAGATCCGCTGTTAGTCTGATGCGCTTCCCTTTGTGGGTAACCCAACCTTTCTCTCTGGCTGCCCTTAACAGTTTTTCCTTCATGTCAACTTTGGTGAATCTGACAATTATATGTCTTGGAGTTACTCTTCTCGAGGAGTATCTTTGTGGCGTTCTCTGTATTTCCTGAATCTGAATGTTGGCCTGCCTTGCTAGATTGGGGAAGTTCTCCTGGATAATATCCTGCAGAGTGTTTTCCAACTTGGTTCCATTCTCCCTGTCACTTTCAGGTACACCAATCAGATGTAGATTTGGTCTTTTCACATAGTCCCATATTTCTTGGAGGCTTTGTTTGTTTCTTTTTATTCTTTTTTTCTCTAAACTTCCCTTCTCACTTCATTTCATTCATTTCGTCTTCCATCACTGATACCCTTTCTTCTAGTTGATCGCATCGGCTCCTGAGGCTTCTGCATTCTTCACTTAGTTCTCAAGCCTTCGCTTTCAGCTCCATCAGCTCCTTTAAGGACTTCTCTGCATTGGTTTTTCTAGTTATCCATTTGTCTAATTTTTTTTCAAAGTTTCTAACTTCTTTGCCATTGGTTTGAATTTCCTCCTATAGCTCGGAGTAATTTGATCGTCTGAAGCCTTCTTCTCTCAACTCATCAAAGTCATTCTCTGTCCAGCTGTGTTCCTTTGTTGGTGAGGAACTGCATTCCTTTGGAGGAGGAGAGGTGCTCTGCTGTTTAGAGTTTCCAGTTTTTTGCTCTGTTTTTCCCCAATCTTTGTGGTTTTATCTACTTTTGGTCTTTGATGATGGTGACATACAGATGGGTTTTTGGTGTGGATATCCTTTCTGTTTGTTAGTTTTCCTTCTAACAGACAGGACCCTCAGCTGCAGGTCTGTTGGAGTTTGCTAGAGGTCCACTCCAGACCCTGTTTGCCTGGGTATCAGCAGCGGTGGCTGTAGAACAGCGGATTTTGGTGACCCGCAAATGTTGCTGCCTGATCGTTCCTCTGGAAGTTTTGTCTCAGAGGAGTACCCGGCCGTGTGAGGTGTCAGTCTGCCCCTACTTGGGTGTGCCTCCCAGTTACGCTGCTCGGGGATCAGGCACCCACTTGAGGAGGCAGTCTGCCCATTCTCAGATCTCCAGCTGCGTGCTGGGAAAACCACTACTCTCTTCAAAGCTGTCAGACAGGAACATTTATGTCTGCAGAGGTTACTGCTGTCTTTTTGTTTGTCTGTGCCCTGCCCCTAGAGGTGGAGACTACAGAGGCAGGCAGCCCTCCTTGAGCTGTGGTGGGCTCCACCCAGTTCGAGCTTCCTGGCTGCTTTGTTTACCTAATCGAGCCTGGGCAATGGCAGGTGCCCCTCCCCCAGCCTTGCTGCCACCTTGCAGTTTGAGCTCAGACTGCTGTGCTAGCAATCAGTGAGACTCCGTGGGCATAGGACCCTCCGAGCCAGGTGCAGGATGTAATCTCCTGGTGTGCCTTTTTTTAAGCCTGTTGGAAAAGCACAGTATTAGAGTAGGGGTGACCTGATTTTCCAGGTGCTGTCTGTCACCCCTTTCTTTGACTAGGAAAGGGAACTCCCTGACCCCTTGCACTTCCTGAGTGAGGCAGTGCCTTGCCCTGCTTCGGCTCACACAGGGTGCGCTGCACCCACTGTCCTGCACCCACTGTCTGGCACTCCCTATTGAGATGAACCTGGTACCTCAGATGGAAATGCAGAAATCACCTGTCTTCTGTGTCGCTCATGCTGGGAGCTGTACACCGGAGCTGTCCCTATTTGGCCATCTTGGCTCCACGTACCTAGAGGCTCCATCTTAATAAAAAATAAAAAAAAATAGAACAATGTAAATCCAAAAGGGTAGAAGGCCAATATTAACAAGAAAAGCCACAATAAAGAGGAAAAGTAGTAAACTTAACAGCTAAAAGCAAAAGCTTGTTCTTTAAAAAGATGACTAAGCAAAATTTGCTAAACATGACAAAGATGTGATTAGCAATAAGACAGAGGCAAGTTTGTTTTTAACTGCAAAAGAATACTATACCAACATTACACCAATGCATTAAAAATTTAGAGACGTATTTCTTTTGAGATCTTAGTTTCTAATTCATGTCAGTAAGTGGATTTTGGCAACATATTTTAAAAAATCATTATGTTCAAGTATAGTTTATTACCATAAAGCAGATTTCTAAAAATAAAATAATCATTGGGATAAGGAGAGAAATGTCCATATCCAATATTTGGTACTACAAAGTCATAGTATTTTTTAAAAAATCTGATAAGCTGTGATAGTAGTACACTGATATGTCATTGACCTGAAAGAGGAATTCATGAATATGTAGGAAATAAAATAAAGGATAAAGTACAGACTTATCCTCACTTGTGGTACTGCAAAAATTGCCATGTAAGCTGAAACTGTACAAAGTGATTGTAATAATTAGCGGCAAAATTATGATGGTTTCATGTCCTTAAAATTTTTCTGATAACTGTTAGAAACCCCCTTTCTGTTGGCTATAAAAGTGTACATCAATGAAAAAAAAGTAAAGCTTATATTTAGTTAATGCACTATAAAACATTAGAAATTACCATGTTTTATTCTGCAGTAAAACCTTGTTGAGACTTAGAGTTACCAGTCCAGCATCTCAGAAGTTTGGAAGTTGCCACTTTATCCTAATAACAAGTAAAAAACTAAACAAACTGAAAATTCAGTAACACTTCTTAAATTCTTCAGAAAAGGGAGTTATAGATTAAACCACTGCCCACTAAAATTGGACAGACAGACAAACAGTTCCAGAGAATCACAACTTATCAGAGTACAAACCCAGGGGTAGAAACCTCTTGTGAAAATCAGTGCTGACATATAAAAATTTGAACTGTAATTGATGAATTGCTGGAGGGTTGATGTGAACAGGTCTGTGAGTTAAATCTCCAGGGAGGTCCCCAGACTGTTGTGAGTTTTACCTCCTGGAGATCTATCAGGCTGTCACAGTGAAGTTTGTAGAAAAATTCCCTGTGCTTCTGGTGGAGGAAGGGGAAAAGTGGCCATTTGTAAATTCACCAGAGCATTGTGTTCTTAACCAGGTCTGTCCTCAAGAGAAACTATTTTAACAGAGTTTAACGTACAGGGGTTGTGTCAAAGCCTAACCAAGCTGGTGGCAGAGAATTCCAATCTTCTCCAGTCATCCTGTCCCACCTAAAGTGAGGGAAGTCCTGAAGTGAACTTGTGAAGCTCACAGCGGAAGGGCCTAGGCTCGTTAAAAGACTAAAAGTTAATCACAGGAATATAGAACTCTTCCCTTCCCCCACACTTTACCACCCACCACATTACTAAAGAGCTATTTACTGCCAGTACATTATGTCCATATTTTAAAAAAATGAAAAGTCATACTAAAAGGCAAAAAAAAAAAAAGGAGTTTGAAGAGAGAGCAAGCATCAGAACCAGATTCAGACATAGCAGAATTGCTGGAATTATCAGTTAGATTTTTAAAACAATGTTTAATATTCCAAGGCCTCTAAAGGAAAAGATAAAGAACAGGCAAAAACAGATGGATAATATAAGTAGAGAGGGAGAATTTCTAAGCAGTAATCAACAAGAAATGCTAGAGATCAAAAACTGCAACAGAAGTAAAGATTGCCTTTGATAGGCTTGTTAGTAGATTGGATATGGCTGAGGAAAAGGAAAAATCTTTGAGCTTGAGGATATGTCAATAACAATGTCCCAAACTGAAAAGTAAAGAGAAAAATTACAGAAGAAACTCAACAAAATATCCAAGAACTGTGAGACACCTGCAAAATGTATAACATATATAGAATGAGAATAATATAAGGAGAAAAAAAGAGAGGAGGAAATATTCAAATATTTCAAATAGAAATATTTGAAGCAATAATGACTGAGAATTTTTCCAAATGAATGTCAGATGCTGAACCACAGATCCAGAGAACATCAGGTGCGATAAATGCCAAAACAAACAAAAATTAAAATGACAAAAAGCTATATCTAGGCATACCATATTCAAACTGCAGATTAAAAAGAACACACACACACTTTGAAATAAACCAGAAGAAATAAACATCTTGCCTACAAAGGAAAAATGATAAGAATTACATCTTTCTTCTTAGAAATACTGTAAGCAAAAAGTGAGTGAAGTGAAATATTTGAAGTGTTAAGACAAAAATAATCAACCCAAAATTGTGTATTCTATAAAATTATGCTGTAAAAGTCAAAGATAAAGAGTTTCTGAAACACTGAGAGAATTTTTGCCAGTAGACCTGCCTTGCAAGAAATGTTTAATAAAGATCTTCAGAGAGAAAGAAATTCATATATGTCTGAAATTTGGATCTACATAAAGAAAGGTAGAGGATTAGAGAAGGTATAAATAAAGGTAAATGAAAACATTTATTTTTAAATTCTTAAAGAATCTAATATATAATAGTTTGTTCAAAATAACAGCAGCTATATATATGTGTGTGTATATATATATACACACTCATGTATACTTATGTATAAATTATATGAATGTCAGAAATGAAACAAAAGACAAAATGAGAAATTAGAAATATTGTAATATTGTAAGATACTTGCACTATCTGTGAAACAGTAGAGTGTTATTTAAGTATGGACTTAGATGATTTGTAATAAATATTACAATAACTAAATAACAAGTTACTGTAATTATTTATAAAAATTAAAAATTGTTATTTTAATTACTTTCTTAAATTAAATAATTAAAATAATTGTTATTTTTAGTTGTTGAAATAACTAAAATAGTTATTTTAAAAAACCCAAAACAAAAAACAAAAAGAAAATTAGTATGTTTAGAAATGAAAGAATATAGAATCATATAAAATGCTCATTTGAAACCACAAAAGCCAGAAAAAAAAATGACAAAAATGTGAACAAAGGTCAAAAACAATAAATAGAAAGCAGTAACAAATATCATAGATATTAATCTAACTATACCAATAATAACTGTAAATTCTATGGTATAAATACACAAATTAAAAGAGAATATTAGAGCAGACCAAAAAACAAAGTCGGTTTATTTCTGAACTGTAAGAAACCGAACTTAAATATAAAGGCATATGTAAATTAAATGTAGAGATGCAGAAAGATATACACAATCTGCCAAAACTCACACAATAAAAATAGACAATCTAAATAGGCCTATATCTACTAAGAAAGTTGAATAATTACCTTCCCAAGCAGAAAACATCAGGCCAAGATGTGTTCACTAGTAAGTTCTACCAAATATTTAAGAAAGAAATTATAAAATATTTTTCAAAATATAGAAGTAGAAGGAATATTTCCTAGTTTATTCTATGAGGCCAGCACTACCTTAGTAATAAAACCAGACAAAGAGGCTGGGTGCAGTGGCTCATGCCTATAATTCCAGCACTTTGGGAGGCCGAGGCGGGTGGATCACCTGAGGTCTGGAGTTCGAGACCAGCTAGGCCAACATTATGAAACTCCATCTCTAATAAAAATACAAACAATTAGCCAGGCATGGTGGCGCACGCCTGGAATCCTAGCCACTCAGGAGGCTGAGGCAGGAGAATTGCTTGAACCCAGGAGGTAGAGGTTGCAGTGACCCGAGGTCGTGCCACCTCACTGCAGCCTGGGAAACAAGAGCAAAACTCCATCTAAAACAAACAAAACAAAACAAAACAAAAAACACTAGACAAAGATATTACAAGGATAGAAAACTACAGACAAGTATCTTTTGAGAACATAGATGCAACAATTCTCCACAAACTATTAGCAAATAGAAAACTGACAATGTATAAAAAGAATTATATATCATGGCCAAGTGCAATTTATCCCAGGTATACAAGGCTGGTTCAACATTGGAAAATCAGTTAATATAATTTATTACATCCACAGGCTAAAGAAATAATTATTTAATTGTATTAATAGAGGCACAACAAGCATTTGACAAAATCCAACATTTATGCATTATGAAAGACTCCCAGCAAACCAGGGTAGAGGAGAACATTCTCAACTGGATAGAAAACATTCAACTAAAAGCTAAAGCTAGCACCATAATTAATGATGAGAAACTAGAAGCTTTCACCATAAGATCAGGGACAAAGCAAAAATGTCCCCTCTCAACACTCCATTTTAACATGTACTGAAAATTCTAGAAAATACATAACATGAGAAAGAAAATAAAAGGTGCACAGATGGTAAAGGATAAAATAAAATTGTCTTCGTTTACAGATGACTTGATTGTCCAGGCAGAAAACCTAAAAGAATAAAGAAAAATATTTTTGAAACTATAAACAATTGTATTAAGTTTGCAGAATACAAGATAAATATACAAAAGTCAATTGCTTTCCTATATGCCAGCAAAGAATAAGTAGAATTTGAAATTTAAAATACAATACCACTTAAATTAGCATCCCCCCCAAAATGAAATACATAGGTATAATTCTAGCAACATATGTGCAAGGTCTATATGATGAAAACTGGAAAACTTAGATGAAAGAAATTAGATGAAAGAAATTCTAAAAGAATTAAATAAATGGAGGACTATTCCATGTTCATGGATAAGAAGACAGTATTTTCAAGATGTCAGTGCTTTTCAGCTTGATCTACAGATTCAATGAGACCTCAATCGAAATCCCAGCAAGTTATTTTGTAGATATTGACAAACTAATTATAAAGCATGTCATTGTACATTTGTCAAAATCTATAGACTATACAACACAAGTGAACCCTAATGTAAACTATTGACTGTAGGTGACAATAATGTGTTAATGTATGTTCATCAATTGTAAAAAATGTACAACTCTAGTAGAGGATATTGGTAAGTGGGGAAGCAGTGCATATGTGGGGACAGGTGGAATATACCAAATCTCTATATCTTCCACTTAATTTTTCTAAGTGAATCTAAAACTTCTCCAAAAAATAGAATATTTAAAAGGAGAAATTAAAAAAAAAAACCTTATCAATAGTAGTTTACAATGCTTGTCTTACTCTTCTCACATACCTTACAAGGAGTCAAAATCTTTTCTATGCCTTGGCAAATTGTCTTGCTCCATTCTAACATTTACCCCTGAATTTTCAACATTTCATCCTTTGTGTTTTCCATGTTATAAAATATATCTGAGAATTCTTTAATGTGAAGTTTTTTGTTGATGTCACTTACTGTGGGACATCTTCATCCTTTTGTGACAACTACTTTCCTCATTTATGTTGATTTTCCCTTTACTGGGTTCCCTGGGCTGCAAACTTACTCTCAACGTTTATTGAGTCAACATTCACATGGTCAGCTATTTCTTCTACAATCCACTCACATTCCATTAGAATTATACTTCCAGAGTAATCACTATTTGTTTCTTTGCTGCACTTTTGCCTTAGTTGCCTTGCTTTCTCTCTTTCAATTATCCAGTTTTGTAAAATGTCATGTAGATTTATGACTGGGAAACAAGAAGGCCGCATGATGACACACTTTGATGTGTGTTAGTTGAATAACATGTACTGTGACCAATCACCAAGAGACCTAAAGAAGTGACTTAATTGGTCACTGATTGAGATGCATGTCGGTTATTTATATAGTGATTTGTGGAATGTACAGTTAGCTGTGAAATTTGTATGTTATGCTATTTCTCACAGTTAGTATATGGCAGTAACTAAAATTTGAATGTTGATGGAGGATGATTATTTAACTAAAACAGAGTAACTAAAATTCTTGTACATGTGAACTTTATATAGCAAGGACTGCCTATACAGCATACATTTGCTAATGTTCTAATGGAAGAAAAAATACTTAGAATATTGTAAAATAGGATAAGAAATTATACTCTTTGTATGAAGAAGTCTTTTCCTAAGCAGAACATGAAACTGAGATACCATTAAAAAAAAAAAAACAGATAGTGGATATGTTGTCCTAATAATTAACGAATTCTACATGACAAAAGACAATCTAAACATAAAGACAACTAAAAAACTAGGAAACGTATCAACATATGACCAAGGGTTTGACCAACACTTTCCTTTCTCCACAACAGTATCAGGATGGGAAAATACCAGAAAGTCAAACTTTATAAATCAACAGATGAGATATTAAATCAAATTTCTCATCTACTATGGACTTCATTTTATGAAATGCAAAGTGCCTTCAACAGGTGGAGAATTGCCTGTCTAACCCAGATACTCTGCAATGTATTTAGAGAAACCTTGAGTAACTGTTTGACAGATTAACCTCCTTTCAGTTCTTTAAGAAAGGAAAAACAATTAACAGAATGTCAGTGTCTTCAGGGCAGAATTCCAATATTATGTCTGCACCACTGATCTTTGCAAAACATCAAAACACACAGTATCTAGCAAATCACTCTTAGACAATCAAGTGGGAAAAAAATCAAAAAGCTGACAGACTTGCTAGTTCATTTGTAGCCCTAATTCAAGTAAAGCAGAGTGGGAACATATGCAGCTGATAACCCACCTCTGTGGAATTATTTGTAGATTGAACTAATAAATGTTGTAAGAAATGAGAGGAGGAGACAGGCAGAGCAAGATGGCTGAATAGAAGCCTCCAGGAATTGTCCCCTTTGGAGGAACACTGAATTGAAAAACTGTCCACACAAAATCACCTTCATAAGAATAAAAAAATCAGGTAAGTAATCACAGTACCTAGTTTTAACATCATATTAAGGAAATAGACACTGAAGAGGGCAGGAAAGACAGTCTTGAATTGCAGACCCCATCCCTCCCCAGTTCCCTGGCAGCAGCCACATGGCATGGAGAGAGAATCTGTGTGCTTGGGAGAGGGAGAGCACAATCATGTGGGACTTTGCATTGGAACTCAGGGATGCCCTGTCACAGTGGAAAGCTTCACAGAGCAGAACTCAATTGGCACCCACAGAGGGAGCATTTAGACAAGCCTTAGCCAAAGGTGAATCATCCATTGCAGTGGTTGGAATCTGAGTTCCAGTAAGCCTTGCTAGTGAGTGATAAAGTGCTCTGGGGGTCTAATTAAACTTGTAAGGCAGTCTAGGCCACAAGGATTGCAATTCCTAGGCAAGTCCTGGTGCTGTGCTAGGCTTGAAGTCAGTGGACTGAGGGTACACGTGACTTAGTAAGACATCAGCTGGGGCAGCCAAGGGAGTGCTTACATTACCCCTCCCCCAACACAAGGCAGCACAGCTCACAGCTCTGGAAGAGACTTCTTCCCTCTGTTTGAGAAGAGAAGAAAGGAAAAGGGACTATGTCTTGTAACTTGGACACCAGCTCAGCCACAGTAAAAGAATACCAGGCAGAGTCCTAAGGCGCCAATTTCAGGCACTAGCTTAAAGACATTTCTAGACATACCCTGGGCCAGAATGGAACCTGCTGCCTGAAGCGAAGGAGCGAGTCCTGGCAGAATTCACCCATGCTGAGTAAAGAGCATTAGGTCCTGAATAATCAGAAGTGGTAGTCAGGCAGTACTTACTATAAGCCTTAGGTGAGACTTAAAGCCATGCTTGCTTCAAATGTCATCAAACACATTCTCAGTAGTGGTGGCTATGGTGGGGAGGGGGTGGGGAGAGACTCACTCTTCTTGAAGAAAGGGGAGAGAAGTATAAGGGGGTCTTTGTCTTGCAGTTTTGGTATCAGCTTGACCACAGTGGGGTAGAGGACCAAGTGGGCTCCTGGGGTTCCTGATTCTAGGCATTGCTTCCTGGATGACATTTCTGGACCTTTCCTAGACCAGAGGGAAGTTCATTGCCCCGAAGGGTGACATTCAGGCCTGGTAGCGTTCATTACAAGCTGACCGAAGAGAGCTTGGGGCTTGAGTTAACACTGATAGTAGCCAGGCAGTACTCACTGTGGGCCACGGCTAGTGGGTGGCCATGGGTAGAGACTCTGCTTGAGGAAAGGGGAAGAAAGAGTAGAAAGAACTTTGTCTTGCAGCTTGGATGCCAGTTCAGTTGCAGTAGAAACTAAGTTTCCTGACTCTAGGCCCTGGCTCCCAGATGGTATCTCTGGACTCACCCAGGCCCGTAGGAACCTCGCCATCCTGAAGGGAAGTGCACAATCCTGGCTGAATTTACCACCTGCTGATTGTAGAGCTCTTGGGCCTTGAGTGAATATAAGTGGTAGGCAGGCAGTGGATACCTTGGATGAGACCCAGTGCTGTGCTTGCTTTGGATCTGACCCAGTGTAATCCCAGTTACAGTAACTACAGGGCTACCTGTGTCACCCCTCCCCCAGTTCCAGGCAGCTCAGCAAAGAAAAAGGCTCATTTGTTGAGGGAAAGTAAGAAAAGTGAACAAGAGTCTCCACCTGGTAATGCAGGGAGCTTACCTAAGATGACCAAAGTGATACTTTTATGAGTCTGCAAGAGTCATAGCATTACTGAGCTTGGGGAGCTTCCTAATGAAGATATGGCTACAGTGACCAAAGACTTAGATCACAGTACCCAAGTCCCTTTGAATACTTGGAAAGCCTTCCCAAGAAGGATGGGTACAAACATGCCCAGACTGCAAAGGCTACAATAAATACTCAGTTCTTCTTCAATTCCCAGACATCAATGCACACTGACAAGCATTAAGACCATCCAGGAAAACATGACATCACCAAATGAACTAAATTAGGTACCAATGACCAATCCCAGAGAGACAGAAATATGTGACTTTTCAGACAGATAATTCAAAGTAGCTATTTGGGGAAAGCTCAAGAAAATTCAAGATAACACAGAGAAAATATTCAGTCTTGTTAGATAAATTTAACAGAGGCTGAAATCCTGAAAAATAATCAAGCAGAAATTCTGGACTTGAAAAATGCAATTGACATATTGAAGAATACATTAGAGTCTCTTAACAGCAAAATCGATCAAACAGAAGAAAGAATTAGTTAGCTTGAAGACAGGCTAATTGGAAATACACAGTCAGAGGAAACAAAGGAGAAAAGCATAAAAAAATATTAAGCGCACCTACAAGATCTAGAAAATACCCTCAAAAGGGCAAATCTAAAAGTTATTGGCCTTAAAGAGAAGATATATAGAGAGATTGGGATAGAAAGTTCATTCAAAGGGATAATAACAGAGAATTTCAAAACCTAGAGGAAGATATCAACATTCAAGTAAAAGAAGGTTATAGAACATCAAGCAGATTTAACCCAAATAAGACTACCTCAAAATGTTTAATAATTAAACTCCCAAAAGCCAAATATAAAGAAAGGACCCTAAAAGCAGTAAAAGGCTGGGAGAAATGGCTATGCCTGTAATCCCAACACTTTGGGAGGCCAAGGTGGGTGGGTCACCTGAATTCAGGAGTTCAAGACCACCCTGGACAACATGGTGAAACCCTGTCTCTACCAAAAATACAAAAAATTAGTTGGGCATAGTGGCAAATATCCGTGGTTCCAGCTACTTGGGAGGCTGAGGTGGGAAGATTGCTTGAGCCTGGAGGCAGTGGTTGTAGTGAGCTGAAATGGTACCACTGCACTCCAACCTGGTGAAAGAGTGAGACCACATCTCAAAATGAATAAATGAATAAATTAAATAAAATAAAAGCAGTAAGAAAAAAGATAAAAATTACATACCAAAGAGCTCCAATTCCTCTGGAATAAGGCTTTTCAGTGAAGAGATTACAGGCCAGGAGAGAATGGCATGACATATTTAAAATGTTAAAGGAAAAAAAGCTTTTATCCTAGAATAGTATATCCAGTGAAAATATTCTTCAAACATTAAAGAAAGTGAACATTTTTCCAGACAAACAAAAGCTGGAGGATTTCATCAACATCAAACTTGTCCTACAAGAAATAATAAAGAGAGTTCTTCAATCTGAAAAAAAATGTTAATGAGCAATAAGAAGTCATCTGAAGGTATAAAGCTCACTGGTAACAGTAAGCACACAGAAAAACACAGACTATTATAGCACTTTAACTGTGGTGTATAAACTACTCTTACATTGAGCAGAAAGACTAAAGGATAAACCTATCAAAAATAATAACTGCAACAACAACTTTTCAAAACATAGACAGTATGATAAGATATAAATAGAAACAGCAAAAATTCTAAAAGCAGGGGAATGAAGTTGAAGGGTTGAGTTTTTATTCATTTTCTCTTTGCTTCTTTGTTTATGCATTCAGTGTTATCATCAGTTTAAAATAATTAGTTATAAAAAATTATTTGAAAGCCTCATAGTAACCTCAAATAAAAAAAACAGATATAAAAAAATAAAAAGCAAGAAATCAAAATATATCACCAGAGAAAATCACCTTCACTAAAAGGAAGACAAGAAGGAAGGAAAGAAAGAATAGAAGATCACAAAACAACCAGAAAACAAATAACAAAATGGCCAGAATAAATCTTTAGTTATCAATAATAACATTAAATGTAAATGAATTAAACTCTCCAATTAAAAGGCATGGAGTGGCTGTATGGATTTTGTTAAGAAAGGCTTAATAATCTGTTGCTTACAAGAAACATCCTTCACCTATAAGGACATGCATAGACTAAAAAAAAGCATAAAAAAAGATATTCCATGCAAATTGAAACCAGAAAAGAGCAGCAGTAGCTATACTTATATCAGTCAAAATAGATTTTAAGACAAAAACTATACAAAGAGACAAAGAAGGTTATTATGTGGTGATAAATGGGCCAGTTCAGCAGAAGGATATAACAATTGTAAATATATATATGCACCTAACACTGGAGCAATGAGATATGTAAAGCAAATATTATTACAGTTAAAGAGAGAGATAGACAACAATAAAGTAATAGCTAGAGACCTACTCTCAGCATTGGACAGATCTTCCAGACATAAAATTAACAAAGAAACAGCATACTTAGACTGCGCTTTAAAACAAATGGATCTAATGAATATTTAAAAAACATTTTATTCAACAGCCGCAGAATACCCATTCTTCTCCTCAGCACATGGTTCATTCTCAAGGACAGATCATATGTAAGGTCACAAAAGAAGAGTTTAAAAATTTTTTTAAATGAATTTATAGTAAGTATCTTCTCTAACCACAACAAAATAAAACTAGAGATGAATAACAGGAGGAATTTTGAAAACTATATGAAGATGTAGAAATTAAACAGTGTGCTCCTCAATGACCAGTGGGTCAATGGAGAAATTAAGAAGGAAATTAAATAATTTCTTATAGCAAATGAAAATAAAATGAATAAAAAGCTATAGGATAGGCCAGGCGCGGTGGCTCACGCCTGTAATCCCAGCACGTCGGGAGGCCGAGGTGGGTGGATCACGAGGTCAGGAGATCGAGACCACAGTGAAACCCCATCTCTACTAAAAATACAAAAAATTAGCTGGGCACGGTGGCGGGCGCCTGTAGTCCCAGCTACTTGGGAGGCTGAGGCAGGAGAATTGTGTGAACCCGGGAGGCGGAGCTTGCAGTGAGCCGAGATGGTGCCACTACACTCCAGCCTGGGCGACAGTGCAAGACTCTGTCTCAAAAAAAAAAAAAAAAAAGCTATAGGATACAGTGAAAACAGTACTAAGAGGAAAGTTTATAGCAATAAACGTCTATATCAAAAAAATAGAAAAACTTCTATTGGATCTTAAATAATTAGGAAAGCAAGAGTAAACCAAACCAAAAATTAGTAGGAGCAAATAAATAATAAAGATCAGGGAAAAATGAAACAAAAATATAAAAAAGATCAAGAAAACAAAAAGCTTTTTTGTAAAAATAAACAAAATCAACAAATCTTTAGTCAGACTAAGGGAAGAGAGAAGACCCAAATAAATAAAATCAGATATGAAAAAGGATACATTAAAACTGATACTACAGAAATTCAAAGAATCATTAGAGGCTACTATAAGCAACTATATGCCAATAAATGGGAAAATCTAGAAGAAATGGATAAATTTCTAGACACATACGCCGTACCAAGAATTTAACCATGATGAAATCCAAAACCTGAACATTCAGACCAATAACAAGTAATGAGATAGAAACTGTAATAAAGAGTTCCATCAATGAAAAGCCCAGTACCCGAGGGTTTAACGCTGAATTTTACCAAACATTTAAAGAAGAACTAATGTCAATCCTACTAAAACTATTCCAAAAAATAGAGAAGCAGTCAATACATCTAAATTCATTCAAGGTCAATATTACTCTGATACCAAAGCCAGACACAGACATCAGAAAAAGTATACTACAGGCCAGTATCCCTAATGAACACTAATGCAAAAATCATCAACAAAATACTAGCAAACGGAATTCAACAACATATTAAAAAATAATTGTCAAGACCAAGTAGAATTTATCCCAAGGATGCAAAGATGGTTCAACATATGCAAATCAATCAGTGCGATACATCATATAACAGGATAGAGGACAAAAACTATATAATTATTTCAATTGATGCTGAAAAAGCATGTGATAAAATTCAACATCCCTTCATAATAACAACTCTCAAAAACCTGGGTATAGAAGGAATACCTCAACACAGTAAAACCCATATATGACAGAACCACAGCTAATATCATACTAAATGGGGAATAACTTAAAGCCTTTCCTCTAAGATCTGAAACACAACAAAGAAGCCCACTGTCACCACTATCATTCAGCATAGTACTGGAGTTCTAGATAGAGCAATTAGAGAAGAGAAAGAAATAAAGGGCATCCAAACTGGAAAGGAAGAAGTAAAATTATCCTTTTTTGGAGATAGTACGGTTTTATATTTGGAAAAACAATGACTCCCCCATAACACTATAAGACTGATAAACTCAGTAAAGTTTCAGGATACAAAATTGCCATACAAAAATCAGTAGCATTTCTATATGCCAACAGCAAACAATCTGAAAAAGAAATAAATAGTCCTGTTTACAATGCTATAAATAAAGTAGAATACCCAGGAATTTACCAAAGAAGTGAAAGATTGCTACAAGGAAAACTGTAAAATATTGATGTAAGAAAATTGATATAAGAAATTGAAAAGGATGCAAAAATTGGAAAGATATTCCATGTTCATGGATTGGAAGAATCAATATTGTTAAAATGTCCACATTACCCAAAGCAATCTACAGATTCAGTGCAATTCCTATCAAAATATCAAGGATATTCTTCATATAAATTAAAAAAAACTATCCTAAAATTTATATTAGGATAGAAAAGACCCAGAATAGCCAAAGCTATCTTGAGCAAAATGAACAAAACTGGAGAGATCACATTACCTAACTTCAAATAATACTAAAGAGCTATAGTAATCAAAACGGTATAGTACTGGCATAAAAACAGACACATAAACCAGTGGAATAGAATAGAGAACCCAGAAATAGATCCACACATCTTCAGCAAACTCATTTTTGACAAAGAGGCTGAAAACATTGGGGAAAGCACAATCTCTTCAATAAATAGTGCCAGGAAAACTGGATATCCATAGGCAAAAGAATGAAACTAGACCCCTATCTCTCACCATATAAACATATCAAATCAAAATGGATTAAAAACGTGAATCAAAGACCTCAATCTCTAAAACTCCTCCAATAAAACATTGGGGAAATACTCCAGGATATTGGAGTGGGCAAAGATTTCTTGAGTAATACACCATAAGCACAGGCAACCAAAGCAAAAATGGAAAAATGAGATTGTATCAATTTTAAAAGCTTCTGTACATCAAAGGAAACAATCAATAAAGTGAAAAGGCAGCTCATAGAAATTGAGAAAATATTTGCAAACTACGCCTCTGACAAGGGATTAATAACCAGAATATATAAGGAGTTCAAACAACTCTATAGGAAAAAATTGAATAATCAAATTAAATGAGCAAAAGATTTGAACAGACATTTCTCAAAAGACAAAATGTAAATGGCAAACAGGCATATGAAAATATACTTAACATCATTGGTTATCAGAGCAATGCAAAGCAAAACTACAATGAGCTATCATCCCACCTCAGTTAAAATGGGTTTTATCTAAAAGGCAATAATAAACAGTGGTGAGGATATGAAGAAAAGGAAATCCTTGTACACTGTTACTGCAAATGTAAATTAATACAACCACTATGAAGAACAGTTTGGAGTTCCTCAAAAAAATAAAAATTGAACTACAATATGATCCAGCAATTCCACTGCTAGGTATGTACCCAAAAGAAAAAAATCAGTATGTCAAAAAGATTTCTGCACTCCCATGTTTATTGCAGCAATATTCATAATAGCCAAGATTTGGAAGAAATCTAAGTATCTGTCAACAGACTAATGGGTAAAATATGGTGCATATACACAATGGAGCACTATTTAGCCATAAAAAAAGACAATATGTTGAGTGAAACAACCCAGGCACAGAAAGACAGACTTCACATGTTCTCACTTATTTTTGGGAGCTAAAAATTAAAACAATTGAATTTATGGAGAAAAAGAGTAGAACAATGTTTACTAGAGGTTTGGAAGGGTAGTGGTGGTGGGCAGGGAGTGGGGCGGGGGAATAGGTACCAAAATACAGTTAGATAGAATGAATAAGATCTAGTATTTGACAGCACAACACTGTTACTATGGTCAACAATAATTTATTGTACATTTAAAAATAACTAAGAGTATAATCGGACTGTTTGTAACACACACAAAAAAATGATAAATGCTTAAGGTGCTGGATACCCCATTTACCCTGATGTAATTATTATGCATTGCATGCCTGTATCAAAATATCTCGTGTACCCCATAAATACATATACCTACTATGTACCAACAATTTTTTTAGAAAAAGGAAATGAGACGATGCAGGGAGGAACAGCTTTTGAAATAGTACCTAAATACTTCATATATTCCTAAGGAATCCCAAAGACCACCGTGTCTGAAAGAAATTGACAAATGTTGTATAATAACTGCAGAGATCGTGCCCTTGTCAGCCAGCAAATGGAGAGCATTACTGATCCTCAGCAAATCATTACTGATCCTCAGCAAAATGTACTGTGACTGGGCCTAAAACCTGACCAGAATTTTCCATAGATGTGTGATATTGGAGATAAGTTTGCAGCTCCACTTGGCAAATCACCTTTGAAAAGTGCAGTAGGTCACAGGTAGTGGGGCATAGGCTGCTCTGCTCTTTCTGAAGCAGAAAATAATTCTAAAAGTGCCAAGTTGTCACTCACAAAGGATGGGAATAGCAGATTATGGATTAGTGATTAATACAAATATATGTGACCCCTCAGCTAGTTTCCATCTTCAATCCAAGATGTAAGGTCTGAGGTGTTGGCTGGTCAGCCACAGTCCCTCTAAATGGGTGCTTAATCAGGCCTGGATAGGATGAATCTAGACCTGGGCATCTGGCATCTGGGACCAGCTTTTTCTCTGCCCTCTAGGATGCTTTAGACAAGTATTTGACACCTTTACATCTATAGTTTTTAATTTTGTGTTTAAATATATGAAGTGGTGGTAACACTACTTGCCAGCATATTCTATTAGAAAACTCTCTATTACCAAGAGCAAACCAAACAGTAAATGCTTTCTCTTAGCAACCCTGCATAACAGTTTTCTGAACTCTTGTACTCTGACAAGGCTAATAAACACACCAAAGTGAAAGAGGAGTCAGTACACAGCATTTTATCCAATGAAGTCTTGGTCCTTTTTTTTTTTTTTTTAACGGAGTCTCATTCTGTCGCCCAGGCTGGAGTGCACTGGCATGTTCTCAGCTTGCTGCAACCTCCACCTCCTGGGTTCAAGCGATTCTCCTGCCTCAGCCTCCAGAACAGCTGGCATTACAGGCGTGCACCACCAAGCCTGGCTAATTTTTGTATTTTTAGTAGAGACGGGGTTTCAGCATGTTGGCCAGGCTGGTCTCGAACTCCTGACATCAAGTGATCCACCCACCTCGGCGTCCCAAAGTGCTGGGATTACAGGCATGAGCCATCACGCCCCACCAAAGTCTTCATACTTCAGTGAAACTGTCAACTAAGAATGTGCAGTGGTTAAGAATACAAGTTAACAGTGGTTCAGAGTGTGTCCTAAAGTCAGAATGCCAGAATTTAAATCTCTACTCTGAAACATTGAAACAAATTACTTCCACAAGCTTTATTTTCTGCACCTGAGAAAAATAATAACTAATAATAGCCTACCTGTGGTAGGCTGAATAATGCCACTGTTCCAAGATGTCCACATCCTAATTCCCAGAACCTGTCAAAAGGGATCTTGCGGATGGGATTAATTTAAGGATCTTCAGATGGAGAGATTATCCTGGATTATCTGGGTGGGTCCGAAATGTACTCACAAGTGCCCTTATAAAAGGGAGGCAGAAGGATATTTTACTATAGACAAAAAGAATGTAATAAAGCAGGAATTGGGTTGTTGAAGCCAAAAGCCAAGGAATGCTGGAAAGGCAAGGAGGTGGATTCTGTTCCCGAGTCTCCGGAGGGAGCACAGTCCTGCCAACTGTGGAGTTCAGCCCAGTGAAAGTAGTTTCAGACTTCTGACCTCCAAAACTGTAAGAGAATATATGTATTTTGTTTCATGCCACTAGGTTTGAGGTAATCTGTTATAGTGGCCATAGGAGACCAATGCATACCTATCAGGAACTGTTACTCCAATGAAAACTTGTGACTGTGATGGCAGACACAGTGGAGAGCCTGACACACAGCTGTTAACTCTGTTCCGGGGATCTGAAGCTTTGGTTTTAAGGGATTTCTGAAACCAATACAATGACTGCCACTTTTCCCCATGTTCATCCGGGGAATAAATGCCTAGACACCTGGCAGCAAGAGGTCTTTCCTTCCCCAGAGACCCTCTCTTCTATTATTAAAAGGAAAAATGTTACTGCTCATCACTGAAGTCACATTATTCTTTCTCTTTCTACCTTGTTTATCATTACATTTCATCCAACCTGTCTTTCTGAACTTTAAGGAGAACAGAGTCCTATCGCAGGGGATTTACGTGCTACCTCAAGTTAATATTCTAGCTGCGTCTTATGCTCCATCCCAGGTCTCATCCCTGAGAATTTCTGAACTTAAATTCTCCCCACGTTCCAGGATCACTCACTTTCTCATTTCCCTCTTCTGCTTTTCTTTCAGAATTTTGTCAATTTAGGACTTCCCCTACACATGGTTTATAGTGAGGTGGTACAGCGAAGTGAAAAAAGTTCAGATAGTCTGGTTTTAAATCTAGGTTTTACCACCTATTAATTGCGTGAAATTGAACAAGGTATTTAACTGCTTTGGCTCTCAGTTTCCTAAAAGAAAGTGGAATTATGAATGATACCTACCAATAGTGTGGTTATTTGAAAGATTAAATGAGCTTGTATTTGTAAATTGCTTAGAATAGTGCTTGTCATAGGGTAAACAAACGTGTTTGTTAATAAATGCAAATTCCAAGCTTATAACTTACTCAACTTTCTGTCATAAGTGTTGATGTCCATCAAGGTTAGGCTCACAAATATTTTAGCATTTTCAAGGCTTACATTTTCAGTGCGTATGAGATATACATTTGGTGAAATCAATAAAACCTTAAGGGAAACAGAAAAATACTTTGTAGTGATTGTTAATATGGCTAACTTTAACATTTCACCAATCAGTACTTCTCAATTTCTATACAAGAGCTCCAGCTAGTTTGATGGCAAATTATAAACTGACCTAGGTTGTGTTTTGAACCCTTAACTTCAATGAACTCTCCCCAGAAACCCCAATCTATTTGCCCATAAACTTTCATTTGCATTCCATTCTATGAAACCTACTTCCAAGAAAGTCTCTGATATCAGTCATTAACAATATAGTATGGATTTAAAGAAAAGGTGCTATTTACCTAAGACAGAACATTTCTTATCCGAGCTTTTGTTTGGTTTTGTTTTTCTGGTCCCTTTCACATCCTGCTCTCTGCCTTAGATAAATCTAGGATCTCGATTGTGGCTCTAACACTTAGCAGCTATTTGATTATAGGAGCCTCAGTTTTCCTATCCAGAAGGCACACCTGAAGATGACACTCCTGTCCTGGGACTTCTGGGAGAGTTATTCCTTGCTGTATCTCAGGAAAAGAATGAGCTGTTGTTCAGGAGGCCCTCACTGCATCACATTGCCCTGGGGTCACAGCAGTGACTGCTTCAGGGAAGGCCTGGGAACACTCCTTACAGCCAGGAGCAGTTTCTAGATCTCTAAAATGAAAATATTTAGAGCCAGAAAGACATGTATCCACATCTCTGAAATTCTAAAATTTCCCACAAGCCACTTTCTAGTTCCTGAGAAATAGATTTAGGGCGAATACTCTGTTTATTAGTAACTAGGGTTTCAGCTCCACTTCCTATATACAATTATTTATCTGATGAGATGAATAGGCCTTTGGTAAGCCTTCATCTAAGGCCTAAAGCAGCATTTGGAGGAATATGAAATGTGGACTGTCTGCATTATACTTACCTGGAGTGGTGGTTGAATTCCAGATTCCTGTCTCTACCACAGATCTGGGAACTTAGGATGATGAATTCAGAATTAGACTTTAAAAAAAAAAATAATTTGTGGATAGTGAACATGTTTGGCCTCACGTAAAAGCAATTTTAGTAGTCCCTTTGGCCCTCTTTCTTCTGAGATTATGTTCTTACTTTGGTTGTAAAGTTTCCAGTGGAGTTGGGGAGGCACAAGATTTCAAAAAAAGAAAGGGTTCCAGTCACATTAACAATATTGAGTTTGAAAATTCAAAATACATTTTTATGTGCAAAGAATGCAAGGAGAAGAAAGGAGAGGGCAATTCAAGTGGTAAGAAAAGCAATGAAATCTGTATGACAAAATAGTGGTTGAAGTAAAAAGCAAACTAAAATATAGTCCAATTTTAAACAATTGATGGAAAAGACACAAGATGGGGTCTTCTACCTGCAGAGAAGAAAATATATTCCCACTCTTTTCCCCAGGACTGAGCAATACTTAGTCAATACAATTTATTAGTTTTCAACCCTTGGGGGCAACCTTTGGATAAAACATGGGATACTTTGTTTGCTGCCAGTGCATGAAAAAATGGAAATGTTCACAGCACAAACAAAAGCAAAGGTCACTGACAGAGGTGAGTTGTGCAAGGAGAAAGGAAAGACAGAGGAGCTGTAGGAAACAGTTCTGTGCATAGAGAAAGTCATGAGATTAGAGTGAACATTGATAAAACAAGAAATTGATAATAGTCGAAAATACTTCCTGAGAACATCTGTGTGTTGGACACTAAAGACTGAAAATGCATTGTTCCACTTAAGTAACACGAGCAACCCCATATGGTAGGTATTAGCCTTTTCCCTGATTTACAGATAGAGACAGAGGCAAAGGAAGGCTCTATAAATTACTCAGGGTTGCAGAGCTCAAGAGGAAAGATTCCAAACCCAGTGGTCCATTTCTAGAACCAATGTTTTAACCACTTTCCCTCATCAATAAACTAGTAAAATTTTATGAAGTTATAAAAAAAAAAGCAGCAAAAATAATGAAATGAACATGACATATTGGAAAGGAAGAGATGAGGAATATGAGTGGGAGAGGGAGTTTATCGTCCTGCCTTATGTTAGGGTGGTAGAAATATTTTCTAAAATGGATATGTCATGATACAGCAGAATAAGCATAAAGTTCATGGGAGTAACAGCAAAGTAGCTAAAAACTGTCTTTGGAGAGAGGAACTGAAGTAAGAAGGGTTGAATTTCAGTATTATTCAAATTGATATGCTCATATATTATTTTAATAAACAGAATTATATTTGTTTAGAAATAGTTTCAGCTGTGTAAGTGCATTAAAACATAAAATCAAATTCATCTGTATACCTCTCACATATTTTTTAAAAGTTTTTCTTATCAGAATCATAATTGAAGACCTTTTTAAAAACATGTCATAAGGCCAGGCACAGTGGCTCACGCCTGTAATCCCAGCACTTTGGGTGGCAGAGGCAGGCAGATCACGAGGTCAGGAGATCTAGAGCATCCTGGCCAACATGGTGAAACCCGTCTCTACTGAAAATACAAAAAAATTAGCTGGGTGTGGCGGCACACTCCTGTAGTCCCAGCTACTCAGGAGGCTGAGGCAGGAGAATTGCTTGAACCCAGGAGGCGGAGGCTGCAGTGAGCCAAGATCGCGCCACTGCACTCCAGCTTGGCGACAGGGCGAGACTCTGTCTCAAAAAAAAAAAAAGTCATAAATATGAATTTTTAAAATTGTTTCTGGTAATATTGCCAGTCATGGTAGAGATGGTGCAGGATTATTAAAAGCAAATGGATTTTAACCCTGCTTCTGAGAGGCAGTTCTGACTACAAAGGGCAGGTGATTCTCTGCAGCCAGTGAGCAGGAACTTTGACCCTTTGGAATTGTACTAAGCAACTGAGAGTAAACGAATCAGGCAGCAGGGCACCAGGAGGAGTCCACTAGTGTCTTTGTGATGGTTTTGTTTTTACAGGACTCATTTAATAAATATTGCACTAGGCACAATGCTGTGCACTTTTCATCCCAGTTATCATATTTTTATAGGTATTTACTTCATAAAAGTAAACATTTTTATGCTCCCTTTAAAATAGGATTCTTCTATTAGAATTTCCTAGTAAAGGCAATCAGAGGACCACTGCCTAAGGAATTCACTCACGGAGCATACATACATAAGTATATGCTCTATCTCTATCTATCATTATCTACCTACCTACCTACCTATCTATTGATCATCTATCTATCAACTATCTATCTATCTATCTTTCTATCATCTATCTATCTATCTATCTATCTATCTATCTATCTATCTATCTATCATCTATCTATCTATCTATCATCTATCTTTAAGATGGCTTAAGGATGGCCACCTTCTTGCTATGTCCTTGTGTGGCTGTGAGAAGCAGCACTGGTGTTTCTTGCTCTTCTTATATAGGCACAAATCTCATCACAGGGGTTCCATCCTCATGACTTCATCAAAACCCAGACCTCTCCGAGAGGCCCAACCTCCTAATAACATCACATTGAGGGTTAGGGTTTCAAAATACGAATTTTTGAGGGGACACAAAATTTCAGTCTATAACTCTATTATCTATGTATCTATTATCTATCTCTCTGATCTATCATCTATCCATCTATTCATTTATCAATTCATATATATAGAACAATAACAACAATAGCTTATAAGTCACTTGTTTATTTTATTTCATTTTATCCTTTTAGAAACTTTGTCAGGTAAACAGTCCACAGTAGAATAACTGACTTCATTAAGATTCTTGAAGGTTGAGTCCACTGTTATTATACAACCAATAAATGGTGGTGCAAGGAATTCACCCCACACCTTCTCTGTCCTCTTCCCTTCCCTCTCGCCCTGCCTTTCTCCCTCCCACATGCTGACAATTTCAGCCACCTTACCTCACTAGCTGCTCCCTGAGGACCCCAGCCATCCTTCCCCTGAGCCTCTGCAGTGACTGTTCCTATTATCTGGGATGCTCTTTGCTCAGATAGCTGGCCCATTTGCCTCTGATGTTCACATTTCACTTTCCCAGTGAGGTTTGTCTTGTCCACAGTTTAAATAAAAACCCCGCTTCTCTCCATCCACAATCTCAGTCCTTCACATACTTCTTTATTCTCCATGGCATTTGTTATTGACTAACCTACCAGATAATTTGCATGCTCATTGATATTCTTTCTCCCTCTCAACAAGAATGTAGGGTCCACAAAGTGAGGAATTTTTCTTTTCTTGCAATTGACACTACTACCTAGAGTAGTCCACAGCACATCCCAGATGCTCAACAGATAACGTTAAACTGGTAGAGTGAATGAACCACTTTCCAAATAGAATCTGGATTTTTATTAGCATTTCACACTATGAAAAGTAGAACTTACATTTTTGCTAAAATCACTCATGTTCGTTTACTCAAACCAGATGATGAGGATAGGCTTGGGCTTGTTGCTGTCACCCATTTCACTTTCTGCTTTTCTGACCTCCGCACCATCCCTGCCGTCAGGTCCTTTAGACCAGGAGCTCATTGCTTCATCTTTGCTTGGCTTACTACAGTGTCACTAAACTTCCTTGCATCTGCCCTGGCATTATTTACTTCTTTCTCACACAGTCACAGGGAGGTTTCTATAATCTACATATAATCTTGTCATTTTTTTGCTTGCAATCCTTTCATGATTTTCAGAATAAATGACAGGTGCCCCATTATGGTGTTTAAGTTTGTGTTCATACAACCCTTGTTGAACCCTGCAGGTGTACCTCCCAGCTTTGGTTTCACTCTTTACCCACAGCTGACCACCTCACTGGTGTTCTACTGACCGGTCATCTCCATCCCTTCCCTAACTTTTCAATCCTATTGTTTTGACCTGGAAGTAGTCCTTTTCCACTTGACTGTCCCCTTCTCCTCCTTGAATGTGCAGTTCATGTTTCATTTCCCCCAGAAGTAGTTAATGTTCTTCTTACTTGCTCCCCATTTTCTCAGCACCTACCTATCCAGTTAAATGTTTGGTCTGGTCATCTCTCTCCCCAACTACATTGTAAATTTTCTGCGACAAGAGACGTCTTCAACTCTATATCTCCATGGCCTAGCACAGAGTTTAGTGTAGAGCTGAGGAGGAATACTTGTACTTTTCTCTTTTCCCCATATTGAGATGGTTCTTCTGGGTTGTGAAATACCTTAGAAAAGATGATATTTTCAGCAATTCAGTCTAGTGGAGACCTAGCAGAATGCTAGGGTCAGCCAGAACTTGGCGATTTAGACTAGAGCCAAAGCAGTTATTAAAGATAATCTTTTCTGATTATTTTAAGCAGTATGATAAATTCTAAGTAAACATAAATTTTGAATAATTACAGAGTGGGCATGAGCTCTTCCTTCCTTTGTTCCTCTACATCCACGAAACTGGATGCCAAGCCCAACCTCACTGAATAAATGTTTAATATGCTAGAAGCTGAGGGAAATTCTGGTACTTTTTTCCTTTCCCCATCTTGAGATGATTCTTCTGGGTTGTGAAATACCTTAGAAAAGATTGTATTTTCAGCAATTCAGTCTAGTGGAGACGTAGCAGAATGCTAGGGTCAGCCAGATCTGGGTGTAATTGTAACTCTTGTGATTTGATATCTTGGTAATTTAGACTACAGCCAGAGCAGTTATTAAAGAGAATCTTTTCTGATCGTTTTAAGCAGCATGATAAATTCTAAGTAAACATAAATTTTGAATAATTACAGAGTGGGTATGAGCGTTCTTTGTTCCTCTACATGCAAGAAACTGGATGCCAAGCCCAACCTCTGGATGAAGTGGGAATCTGTAAGGATGACGTACCTAAGTCTAAATCAGACAGAAAGACACACACAAAATACATTTATATATTTTTAAAAATGAATTTCCTAACACACATCAGGAAATATATTTGCCTCCAATGAGATAAGAGTGGTTGGAGAGAAGAACAGACGGAAGAGGCAAGGACGGGCCACCTGGTCTCTCCCTGGTCTGAACCTCATATCTCACTAGGTTGTCATCCTTGATGCTCAGACTTCACACGGAGGCTTCAGGACTCAGCCTGTGAAGTCAGAAAAAGTGGCTTCTTTCACATCCTGTTCCCTGGAACACAAAGAGTTTTGCATAAAGTCTGCCTCAACACATCACCCCTCATGTCAATTCTTCCTCCACAGTTGAATCAAAGAGCAAAAACACATAAGCAGAGGCATATTAGTAAGAACAAGGTTTTAATACACACAATCGGGAAAGATAAGGACTCATTGAGGAATATAGGCAAGGGGAAAAGTAACACCTGTAAACAGTAGTGGGCATCCTGTCAGTTCAAATATTAGAGAACTGGCTGGGGGCTTGGGGCAGCCAGGTTAACAGTCAAGCCAGGGAGAGCACAGCTGACACATGCTGGTTTCCTCTACCTTCCATAGGGGAATATCTCATATACACTGTGGTTCCAACTGGGCTTATCAGCCTCCTGATGTCCTCCAACACACACACAAACACACAGGTTTGGGGCCTCCAGCTTCTAAAGGGAGAGAGCAGCTTAAATTTAACTTAAAGGGACTGAGCCCCTTCCTCAAGGAGCAAAGTTCAAATAAGAGCAGGTCTTGTCTCTTATTTGTCTTGCATTGCACCATCTGTGTGTACCACGTGGACCTCAGTTGCTCTTGGTGAGTGGGAGGCCGTAAGTGTGGCCACTCACAGCATTTGTGGTGCTGAACCCCATCGCACCATTTGTTCATTGTCCAGGTGGCCTTGGGTGTTTGACTGCCATGCCGGCACATGAAGGCCTCTCATTATAGCTATGGTGGCATTCACTGTAGATGCACCACCTGTGTCCAGATGGGCCAACCATGGACTGATGGAAAAAGGAAGAGGCCGGGCGCGGTGGCTCACGCTTGTAATCCCAGCACTTTGGGAGGCCGAGGCGGGCGGATCACGTGGTCAGGAGATCGAGACCATGGTGAAACCCCGTCTCTACTAAAAATACAAAAAAATTAGCCTGGCGTGGTGGCGGGCGCCTGTAGTCCCAGCTACTCGGAGAGGCTGAGGCAGGAGAATGGCGTGAACCCGGGAGGCGGAGCTTGCAGTGAGCCGAGATTGCGCCACTGCACTCCAGCCTGGGCGACAGAGACTCCGTCTCAAAAAAAAAAAAAAAAAAAAAAAAAGGAAGCACAAAGGCCTCTGACAATGGAAGTGAGTGTGCCTCCTCTTGGTGCAACACCTGCTGTAGCAATGAGGAAAGCACTTGAGTTGTTAACCATATGTGGCTGCACATTGACAGGCAGGCCAAATGTGGAATATGGTGATGTCACACCAATGAGATCTGCTGCCATGATGCTGCCATTCACTGTGTGGCTGGGCTGCAGGAGACCTTAGGCCTATAACTGGTGCTGGGGTTGCTGGGTTTCCCAGAATAAAAGAATGGTCTGACTTATCCTGCCCATGAGAAGCCCCAGATATGAGCTGGGAGGTGGCTCTTGGACTTACAGCATGTGGAGAAGTTGCCTTTGATCCCATGACTGACTGCAGGCAAACTGATGGAGACATGGGCTGAAGTAATGTTGCCACTGGGTTGGTTGTGAATACCCAGAACCAAGGAGCCCCAGGTAAGGCACGGTGCACTTCTTCCATGAGATAGTGGCAGACTAGAAGATGACAGCTTTTGAATAAGGGTAGTATCCACAGCACTGCTGTCAGTGGTAGGAAAAGATGATGATGTTGCAGAGGTGCTGCTCCCTAACGTGGAGGTGTCTGGAGGAGTCATAATGGGATGGCTTAGAATAACAGGGGTATTAGGGACACAGGCTTTTCCTGCTTCCTGCTGGGGACCCCAAATTTGAGTGGAGCAGTGGCTCCCAGATTTATAGTGTGGTTAGAAGTTGCCATTGGTCTCATGATTGGCTGTGCAGGCAAACTGGTGGAGATGTGGGCTGAGGCAATGCCCAAGTCAGGGGTGGGAGGAGGAGCTGGGACCTGGGAAGTGTAGGTGGCCAGGCACAGGGAGTATGAAGTCTCTGCAGGTGGGGAGGCAGCAGCGGCAGGCCGGGGGATGCTGCAGTTTGGGTTGGCCAAATCAGGGGCTCCAAATTTGGGCTGAGGGGTGGGGCTGGGGAATATAAATGTAGCTGGGTGGATGTAGACTGAATCTTACCACGGAGGCCCTGCTGTGCATGGCTATCAACTTGGGAAATTGGGAGAGCTCTCATCCTGGAGGTTGAGGAAGTTCTGAAAGTAACAGCCTTAGGAGGGGAAGTGCCGTCTCTGTTGATAGGCTGATGGTCTGAAGGAGGCTCCAAGATCTGGTGGGCAGATGTGTTTGCTGTGATGGTGGAAATGACTGCTGTGGAATTCATCTGCTTGCTGGTGATAACAGAGATCTGTGGAAGGGCCTGGAAGAAGGGTGGGAGAGGAAAGAGGAGGAGGGGAAAGCACACACGGCTGGCTCTCTTCTGAAAGGAGGCTGGAATGAGACAGGTGTGGGGCTAGAAAGTGTTGGGGGGTCAGAAGTGAGAAGTGCTGAAGCTACTCCAGAATGAGAAGAACCTCCTTTCTCATTAGGTAGAACCCCCAATATAGGGACAAAGTCAGTGGAAAAAAAGACAGTGGGGAGTTAGGGATTTTGGATATTTTTGGTGAGGGGTCAGGTGGACAGACAGGCAGGGGGGTCTGGCAGCCAACTCAGCCAAGTCAAGGACGGACGGAGGAGCTGGGACCTGCGAAGTGTAGGTGGCCAGGGACAGGGTGTCTGAAGTCTTTGCAGGTGGGGAGACAGCAAGGGCAGGCTGAGTGGTGCTGCAGTTTACCTTGGCCTCCGTTTTATCCTCCAAAGCCTTCATTTTCTCCTTGAAGAAGTTTTCCCTTCTGTTTACACCCCATGCTCTTCTCCAAGTTGCCCAGGTATCCCTCAATAGGCAGGCAGAGAAGCTTAGCAGGTGGAGAGAGCTCACCTCTATCCCGCATCAATCGCAGCGTGGGGCCAGCGGCAGCAGCGGTGGAATCCACATTTTCCTTTCACGGGGCCTGTTGCTGGCAGCTCTGGGCGGAGAAGAACTCCACGATGGAAGAGCTGAAGGCTTCTTCTTTCCTGACATCTGCATCTCCTTCCCCGACATCAGCAATCTTGGAGAGCTGGGCGGGTGGTCTTCATCCAGCACCTCCCGGGCCGCCTTCTCTGGCAGCAGGGAGGAGCCAGAGCCGGGGCCGGGACCACTGCTGGAGCCGGGTCAGGCTTCCCAAAGGGAAGCCCACTCCAGCAGGGCTGTGTGAGCTGGGGGCCTCATGGCCCTCCCAGAAGGAGCTACTCACTGACTGGAGACACCTGGGCCTTCTCTCTGTCAAGAGTTTTTCCCACAAGTAGGGGTGGGCATTTCCCTGCAGAGGCCCGGGCCTGCACCCAAAGGAGGTGAGGCCTCCCTGGGTCTCCAGGGCCCTGGATGTGGATGACACTTCCCTCTGGCTACAGGGGCCCTTTTCTTGTCATCCTGCTCCTGGGTCTCTCCGTGATACTCCTGCGTCACTGTTCTGGGCTCTTCTTTGGCCCTCCCCTCTGTCTCCTTCAGAAGCCTGGCTGGGACCTGCTCAAGTGGTGAAGGCAGTGGGTGGGCGACCTTGCGGCCAGGAGAAGGGTCGTCAGGGACCCTGGGTGCGGCAGCCTCCGGGAGTTCCGAACAGGCGGCTCAGAGGCCACAGCCCGCAGGAACCCCAGAGGGTCGCCCTTGTAGTGCAGGAGAGGACAAGGGGTGCCACACAAGCTGCCTGGAGATGAGGGCCTAGGAGGCCGCCGTGGGTTGAACAGGAATCAGAAAGGGCCTGGGTGTCCCTGTCAGGCGCGGAGGACTTGAGGGTGAGGAGCTGGCGCTGGCCCGGGAGCCTGCAGCGAGACCAGGGAAGAAACATGTGAAGTAAATTGCCTGTCTCCAGTGAGTTGTGCGCCTGTGATACTGAGAAGAGGGACAGAAGCGGAAGTGACGCTCCTCCCTCATCCGCTCCTCGGTGGCCGGGCACCCCCTGGTAGCTGAGACTCATGACATCCCCATGCGGATCCTGACAGAGGAGGACGCCAGGGAGCCCGGGCCCAGCGAGGGCTCCTAAAACAAGGTCAGCGAGAAAGGGTGAGGCCCCCTGCCGGGCCCAGCGAGACTCTCTAGCCCCGGGGACCCGGGGTTGTCCTGCTGTTGCAGAGGGTGAGTGGGCCCCTCTGTGGGGACTCCGGGGGAAGCGGGGCCTGATCCGCCAGAGCCCTTCTCGCCTGGCACCTGGCCTGGGCGCTAGCTTGATACCCAGTGGCCCTGTCTTGGCCGGCCCTGTCCTCTGGGTCACAGGGGCAGAGCCTGCTGGAAGCCAAACACAGGGCATCCAGATCCTGCCAGGCTCCCCCCGGGGCCTCTCCAGTCCCTCTGCGCTGCCTGGAGCCAGGCCTGCCTTCTCCATGGCCGCCCTGGCCGCTAGGGTCACCAGCTCCGCTGCGCAGGTTTCCAAGGAGAGGCCGTGGTGCCCTGACCTGACTAGATGCTGCCTCTACCGCCTCCCTTCCTGGCAGGGTGTTGTCATTTCTTTTTACAAATTCCGTAAAACAACATTTAGGTCTGTGACCATTCCTCAGGTGATTCAGGTGGCAGTGCTCCAGCCAGGCTTTAAACCCAGGCTGATTCCACAGCTCACGCTCTGGCCTGTGTGCCTCCTTATCGTGGAGACATCGTGTTTTCTCATTCTTTCCTGTAGCCCGTAGGGTACTTAGCACGGTGGCATATGTGTAATAAACACATGCACACCTAGGAGGAGGTCTTTACCTTAACTCACAAGTTGTCTGTGGCCCACACAGGTCTCCAGTCCTCTAAAAAGATGTAGGGCAGGGACCATCAATTGTCACACAGTGTCATGCCACATTTCTCTTCTAATGGAGCCTTGCAGCCCAGATGTTCTTTTTGGTCTTGTGTGAAGGATCTAATACGTAAAGATTATATTCTAGATCCATTTTGGTCTACCCTGAAAGAAATTCACCAGTGGATATTCCATATGGATAAGAATCCAGTTTCTCTGGCCTTCCTGGAATATCTCTAGAAAGCAAATAGATTATTTATTTGCCAGTTAATAGTGGAATAATGTATTGGATTAAAATATGATCAATACAATTTGATCATTGTGAACATGCCTGCTGGGCCCACTCTTCACCACACATTATTGCACGTAAATATCACTCTAGACCTTCTTATGACCAAGAGAAGATACATGCTATTTAATGACAGGACACGTGAAATGTGTGTTACTGTCCTAGGATCTGGAAGGTTCAGCATGACAAAAAGATTTGGAAAATCCTACACGACTTTTTCTAGTTTGAACCTTGTTTCTCAGGCTTATTTCACTGGCATGTTTTTCTTTCTTGGGGCTGATGTATATCAGACATATGACATGCAGAAGTTTCAGAACCAAGAACAATGATCTGTAAAAATATTTTTATATATTTTTTCATTTTAAAACATCTACTTAAAATAACATTGGACATAATTAACATACTACAAATTGGTTTTAGCCCTCTGCTCGTAAGATTCCTTTTATAGCATGTCAGAGCAAATTTGGAATTACATCCCCAAAAAAGGCTAAGGTCAGTAGAGCACAAAAAGCTTTGCTAAGATCCAAATTCTGTTTGGAAAAAAAGGAGAAAGATTATAAGCCCTTTCTAACATTTCCAGGGCAGAAATCATTTACAGATATGGCATTTAAACGTAATTTCTTGTAATCATTTGGGGAGAGTTCAAATCAATCTGTTGATTTCCTTTGTTGGAACAAAAATTACAAGCTGGTACAAATTTTGGACAAAGATTTCACAGGAACTCTGAAAAAATGATGATTATATGTCAGACTCATTTGAAAACCATAAATGACAGTCATGTTTTTCCATTTTTTCCCAAAGAGGAAAAATTCATCAAACATATAATGTATATTGGGGCTTCAGGACAATACAAAGAAATTTGGGCAAAGATATTCCACAAAAAAATTACTTCGTTATTTTTCTTGTCCAATGAGAGTAGAGGCACAAAATATATTTTTTGAGATATAGAATATTCTCTTACTTGTCCTTGTGAGGTTAAACAGCATTAGATAGATGGCAAGTTGTTATTCTGAGATCATTGAGTTTGTAGAAGCAAACATGTTGAGATAAAATTTGTCAAAGTGATATATTTTCTAAATAAATTTAATAATAGAAATATTTTAATAATAACAGCAATTTATAGTTGCCAGGTGAGATTACCTTTAATTTGACAATTTTTAAAGCACCCATCTCCAGTCACATCAAATGAACCTGTGGCCAGCTTTGGATGAGATTGTGATAGTGACAATAAACCATAGCTGGCAACCTGAGTTTGAACACTCTCACTCTCTCTTTTCTTGTCTTGATCACGGAAAATGTATTGTAAGTTACAGAAAGTTACTGTGGGGACATACAGAGTCCTCTGGACTCTACTGATCCACAGAGTGCATTAAATGAACTTTTTTTCCCTAAAACACCTTTTGTCTCCTTGCCTTCAGTCACTACGCATTACTCTCCTGAGAACAAAAGTAATCTGAAAAAGGAATTTGAAGGAAAGAGACTTTATTCCAGTGAACGGTTTAAGAACTGCAGCCTCTGGTGTAAAATGAGGGAGTATAAAACAAAGCAATAACTTCAGTTTTTTTTCTTCCAATTTTAATTTTAGATTCAGGAGGTACAAATGCAGGTTGGTTACCTGGGTATATTGTGAGATGTTGAAGCTTAGGGTACAAATGACCCCATCACCAAAGTACTGATCATGGTACCCAAGAGTTAGATTTTCAACCCTCCCCCCTCCCTCTCCCTTCTAGGAGTCTCCAGTGTCTATCTGCTGCCATCTTTATATCCATGAGTACCCGATGTTTAGCTCCCACTTAAAAGTGAGAATATGCAGTATTTGGTTTACTGTTCCTGTGTTAATTTGCTTAAGATGATGACATCCAGCTGCAACCATGTTGCTGCAAAGGACATGATTTTGTTCTTTTTTATGGCTGTGTAGTATTCCATGGTGTATATGTAATGTATTTTCATTATCCAATTCACCATTCATCAACACCTAGGTTGATTTCATTACTTTGCTATTGTGAATAGTGCTGCAATGAACATACACATACATGTGTCTTCATAACAGAACAATTTATATTCCTTTGGGTATATACCTAGTGATGGGATTGCCGGGTCGAATGATATTTCTGTCTTTAGGTCTTTGAGGAATCACCACACTGTCTTCAACAATGGTTGAACTAATTTACACTCCCACTAACAGTGTATAAGCATTCCTTTCTCTCCACAACCTCATCACCATCTGTTTGGTTTTTGTCGTCGTTGTTGTTGTTTGACTGTTTAATACTACGCATTCTGACAGGTGTGAGATGGTATCTCATTGTGGTTTTGATTTGCACTTCTGTAATGATCAGTGATGTTGAGCTTTCTTTCATATGCTTGTTGGCTGCACATATGTCTTATTTTGAAAAGTATCTGTTCATATCCTTTGCCCACTTTTTAGTTTTTTTTTCTTGTAACTTTCACTTCATTATAGATGCTGGATATTAAACCTTTGTTGGATGCATAGTTTGCAAAAGTTTTCTCTCATTCTGTAAGTTGTCTGCTTATTCTGTTGATCGTTTCTTATGCTGGGCAGAAGCTCTTTAGTTTAATTAGATCCCATTTGTCAATTTTTGCTTTTGTTGCCATTGTTTTTGGAATCTTTGTCATGAAATCTTTGCTCATCCCTATATCCTGAATGGTATTGTCTAGGTTTTTTTATAGGGTTTTTATAGTTTTGGGCTTTACATTTACATCTTTAATCTATCTTGAGTTAATTTTTGTATATGATGTAAGGAAGGGGTCAAGTTTCAATCTTCTTCATATGGCTAGCCAGTTATCCTAGCACCATTTATTGTATGGGCAGTCCTTTTTCCACTGTTTGTTCAAAAAAGTTGTAGCAGAGGGACTCCTTCCTCTCTTATTCTGTGAGGTCTTCATCATGCTGATACCGAAAACTGGCAGAGATATAACACAAAAAAGAAAACTTCAGGCCAATATCCTTGATGAACATTGATGCAAAAATCCTTAATAAAATATTGGCAAACTGAATCCAGCAGCACATCAAAAAGCTTATCCACCATGATCAAGTAGGCTTTATCTCTGGGATGCAAGGTTGGTTCTACATACGCAAATCAATAAACATGATTCATCACATACACCTATAACTAAAGACAAAAACCACACGATTATCTCAATAGAAGCAGAAAAAGCTTTCAATAAAATTCAACATTCACATTAAAAACTCTCAATAAACTAGGTACTGAAGGTACATACCTTAAAATAATAAGAGCCATCTATGACAAACCCACAGCCAACATCATACTGAATGGGCAAAAGCTGGAAGCCTTCCCCTTGAAAACTGGCACAAGACAAGGATGCCCTCTCTCACCACTTCTCTCCAAAATAGTATTAGAAGTCCTAGTCAGAGCAATCAGGCAAGAGAAAGAAATAAAGGCATCCAAATAGGAAGAGAGGAAGTCAGACTATCACTGTTTGCAGACAACATGATCCTGTATCTACAAAACTCCATAGTCTCAACCCAAAAGCTCCTTCAGCTAATAAAGTCTCAGGATACAAAATCATGTGCAAAAATTACTAGCATTCCTATACACAAATAACAGTCAAGCTGAGAGCCCAATTGGGAACGAATTTCCATTAACAGTTGCCACAACAAGAATAAAATACCTAGGAATACAGCTAACTAGGGAGGTGAAAGATCTCTACAAGGAAAACTACAACAAAGAAATCAGAGATGACACAAGCAAGTGGAAAAACTTTCCATGCTCATAGATAGGAAGAATCAATATCCTTACAATGGCCATACTGCCCAAAGCAATTCATAGATTCAATGCCATTACTATTAAACTATCATTGAGATTCTTCACATAACTAGGAAAAACTATTTTAAAATTCATATAGAACCAAAAAAGAGCTCGAATAACCAAGGTAATCCTAAGCAAAAAGAACAAAGCTGGAGGCATCACACAACCCTGACTTCAAACTATACTACAAGGCTACAGTAACCAAAATAGCATAGTACTCTTACATAATTTTCAGGAATCAACTGTCCATGTGAAAAGTGTTTAGATACTGCCATGGAAATTTGTTTTGTGTCTTGGTCTTTAATGTGTGATGCAGTGTTTTGACCATGATGGTTTGAAAATAGATTAGGCCAGGCAGGTTTGTGCAAGAAACTGATGAAGCCTGGGGAAAGGTTTAATACTTGCTGTATTAGTTTCCTTTGCATGTTGTAACAAATTACCACAAACTTCATGACATAGAACAACCGAAATTTGTTACCTTACTGTTCTGAAGGTCCAAAGACGGAAATCAAAGTGTCAGCAGGGCCATATTCTCTACAGATGCTGTAGGAGAGAATCCATTCCTTGCCTCTTTTAGCCTTTGGTAGTTGTGGTGTCCTTGGCTTGTTGCCACATTATTTCTACCTCTGTCTTCATATCACCTTCCCCTTTGTATGTTCATAACTTCTTTTCTCAGTCTATCTCAAATTTTCTTCTCTGCTTCTCTTATAAGGTTATTTGTCATTTAGGGCCCTTCCAGATAATACAGGATGGAAAACTCATCTCAAGATCCTCAACTTAATTATATCTATGAAAACATTTTTTTTTCCAAATGAAGTCACATTCACAGGTTCTAGGAATTAGGACATGGACATATTCTTGGTGGACCACCATTCAACTCATTTCACCAGCCATAAGATAACCTTTGATTTTGGCTGATGACTGCAGTCTACAGCATAGGAGAGTGGCTGTTTCTGAAGAAGTGCAGGTAGCTGAGAGAATGAGTGAAGCAGAATGAAGAAGAGACCAGGAGGATCCTTACTGTACAGAGACTTGGCACTGGACTTTAGGGTGTTTAAGAGTCTATTGGGCAAGAAAATCTTGGGCAGCTGCCTGCCTTAGCTTACTTTTCAGGCAAAGCTTTTCCTAAGTAGGCTTGACTGAGAGACGGACTCAGTTGTAGGGAAATCAGGACTTGTTGGCATTGACACACATGGCTTGCTGTAGGCTTGAGTGACTCCCTTTACCAAGTAGACTAAAGCTAATCTTGAACCTGTTCATTACATGAGAGAAAAGTGTTCTCTAAAAAGCAGCTTTATTTGTTCGATACGATTCAATAGGAGGAGGCAGGGAAAACATCTATTTTGGCATAGGACTGTAAACTTGACACACCAGAGGCTGCAGATGCAATATTATTAGGTAGAACCCATAATCAGTTCAGTACTAAACTGTAAGCAAGAGAGTGATCAAAAAGGAAGTATAATTGAATACTGAAAGACAAATTCATGGTGTTAACCTCATGCTAAAAGAATCTTCCAACTTCTAAGTTCACAGGTCAAAAATTTCAAGTGACATAAACTGATGGACCTCCTAGTGAGGCCAAAACCAAACAGACTTTATCTTTCTCTCAAACGCCATTGAGTTCCTGCTACGTTCTTTGACCACATTCTATACTGGATTCTTGGAACAAAATCTTGCCTAGTTTAATTGCTCCAAGGGCTGGGAGTTGGCTCACTTTCTAAATTTCTTGGTACTGGGGCTGATGCTATTAAATATTATTAACTATTTGGACTCTTTTTTTTTTAACATTTTGTTTGCAATTTTACTTTTTCTTTTTTTTTTATTATTGTACTTTAAGTTTTAGGGTACATGTGCACAATATGCAGGTTTGTTAAATATGTATCCATGTGCCATGTTGGTGTGCTGCACCCATTAACTCATCATTTAGCATTAGGTGTATCTCCTAATGCTATCCCTTCCCCCTCCCTGCACCCCACAACAGTCCCCGGAGTGTGATGTTCCCCTTCCTGTGTCCATGTGTTCTCAGTGTTCAATTCCCACCTGTGAGTGAGAACATGCGGTGTTTGGTTTTTTGTCCTTGCGATAGTTTACTGAGAATGATGATTTCCAGTTTCATCCATGTCCCTACAAAGGACATGAACTCACCATTTTTTATGGCTGCATCGTATTCCATGGTGTATATATGCCACATTTTCTTAATCCAGTCTATCGCTGTTGGACATTTGGGTTGGTTCCAAGTCTTTGCTATTGTGAATAGTGCTGCAGTAAACATATGTGTGCGTGTGTCTTTATAGCAGCATGATTTATAGTCCTTTGGGTATATACCCAGTAATGGGATGGCTGGGTCAAATGGTATTTCTAGTTCTAGATCCTTGAGGAATCACCACACTGACTTCCACAATGGTTGAACTAGTTTACAGTCCCACCAACAGTGTAAAAGTGTTCCTATTACTCCACATCCTCTCCAGCACCTGTTGTTTCCTGACTTCTTAATGATGGCCATTCTAACTGGTGTGAGATGGTATCTCATTGTGGTTTTGATTTGCATTTCTCTGATGGCCAGTGAGCATTTTTGCATGTGTTTTTTGGCTGCATAAATGTCTTCTTTTGAGAAGTGTCTGTTTATGTCCTTCGCCTACTTTTTGATGGGGTTGTTTTTTTCTTGTAAATTTGTTTGAGTTCATTGTAGACTCTGCATATTAGCCCTCTGTCAGATGAGTAGGTTGCAAAAATTTTCTCCCATTTTGTAGGCTGCCTGTTCACTCTGATGGTAGTTTCTTTTGCTGTGCAGAAGCTCTTTAGTTTAATTAGATCACATTTGTCAATTTTGGCTTTTGTTGCCATTGCTTTTGATGTTTTAGATATGAAGTCCTTGCCCATGCCTGTGTCCTGAATGGTAATGCCTAGGTTTTCTTCTAGGGTTTTTATGGTTTTAGGTCTAACATGTAAGTCTTTAATCCATCTTGAATTAATTTTTGTATAAGGTGTAAGGAAGGGATCCAGTTTCAGCTTTCTACATATGGCTAGCCAGTTTTCCCAGCACCATTTATTAAATAGGGAATCCTTTCCCCATTGCTTGTTTTTGTCAGGTTTGTCAAAGATCAGATAGTTGTAGATATGCAGCATTATTTCTAAGGGCTCTGTTCTGTTCCATTGATCTATATCTTTGTTTGGTACCAGTAGCATGCTGTTTTGGTTACTGTAGCCTTGTAGTATAGTTTGAAGTCAGGTAGCGTGATGCCTCCAGCTTTGTTCTTTTGGCTTAGGATTGACTTGGCGGTGTGAGCTCTTTTTTGGTTCCATATGAACTTTGAAGTAGTTTTTTCCAATTCTGTGAAGAAAATCTTTGGTAGCTTGATGGGGATGGCATTGAATCTATAAATTACCTTGGGAAGTATGGCCATTTTCATGATTATTGATTCTTCCAACCCATGAGCATGGAATGTTCTTCCATTTGTTTGTATCCTCTTTTATTTCATTGAGCAGTGGATTGTAGTTCTCCTTGAAGAGGTCCTTCACATCCCTTGTAAGTTGGATTCCTAGGTATTTTATTCTCTTTGAAGCAATTGTGAATGGGAGTTCACTCATGATTTGGCTCTCTGTTTGTCTATTATTGGTGTATAAGAATGCTTGTGATTTTTGTACATTGATTTTTATCCTGAGACTTTGCTGAAGTTGCTTATCAGCTTAAGGAGATTTTGGGCTGAGACAATGGGGTTTTCTAGATATACAATCATGTCATCTGCAAACAGGGACAATTTGACTTCCTCTTTTCCTAATTGAATACCCTTTATTTCCTTTTCCTGCCTGATTGCTCTGGCCAGAACTTCCAGCACTATGTTGAATAGGAGTGGTGAGAGAGGGCATCCCTGTCTTGTGCCAGTTTTCAAAGGGAATGCTTCCAGTTTTTGCCCATTCAGTATGATATTGGCTGTGGGTTTGTCATAGATAGCTCTTATTATTTTGAGGAACGTCCCATCAATACCTAATTTATTGAGAGTTTTTAGCATGAAGAGTTGTTGAATTTTGTCAAAGGCCTTTTCTGCATCTATTGAGATAATCATGTGGTTTTTGCCTTTGGTTCTGTTTATATGCTGGATTACATTTATTGATTTGCATATATTGAACCAGCCTTGCATCCCAGGGATGAAGCCCACTTGATCATGGTGGATAAGCTTTTTGATGTGCTGCTGGATTCAGTTTGCCAGTATTTTATTGAAGATTTTTGCATCAATGTTCATCAAGGATATTGGTCTAAAATTCTCTTTTTTGGTTGTGTCTCTGCCAGGCTTTGGTATCAGGATGATACTGACCTCATAAAATGAGTTAGGGAGGATTCCCTCTTTTTCTATTAATTGGAATAGTTTCAGAAGGAATGGTAACAGTTCCTCCTTGTACCTCTGGTAGAATTCGGCTGTGAATCCATCTGGTCCTGTACTCTTTTTGGTTGGTAAGCTATTGATTATTGCCACAATTTCAGAGCCTGTTATTGGTCTATTCAGAGATTCAACTTCTTCCTGGTTTAGTCTTGGGAGGGTGTATGTGTCGAGGAATTTATCCATTTCTTCTAGATTTTCTAGTTTATTTGCATAGAGGTGTATGTAGTATTCTCTGATATCAGTTTGTATTTCTGTGAGATCAGTGGTGATATCCCCTGTATCATTTTTTATTGGATCTATTTGATTCTTCTGTCTTTTCTTCTTTATTAGTCTTGCTAGCGGTCTATCAATTTTGTTGATCTTTTCAAAAAACCAGCTCCTGGATTCATTAATTTTTTTGAAGGGTTTTTTCTGTCTCTATTTCCTTCAGTTCTGCTCTGATTTTAGTTATTTCTTGCCTTCTGCTAGCTTTTGAATGTATTTGCTCTTGCTTTTCTAGTTCTTTTAATTGTAATGTTAGGGTGTCAGTTTTGGATCTTTCCTGCTTTCTCTTGTGGGCATTTAGTGCTATAAATTTCCCTCTACACACTGCTTTGAATGTGTCCCAGAGATTCTGGTATGTTGTGTCTTTGTTCTCATTGGTTTCAAAGAACATCTTTATTTCTGCCTTCATTTCATTATGTACGCAGTAGTCATTCAGGAGCAGGTTGTTCAGTTTCCATGTAATTGAGCGGTTTTGAGTGAGTTTCTTAATCCTGAGTTCTAGTTTGATTGCACTATGGTCTGAGAAACAGTTTGTTTTAATTTCTCTTCTTTTACATTTGCTGAGGAGAGCTTCATTTCCAACTATGTGGTCAATTTTGGAATAGGTGTGGTATGGTGCTGAAAAGGAGGTGTATTCTGTTGATTTGGGGTGGAGAGTTCTGTAGATGTCTATTAGGTCCACTTTGTGCAGAGCTGAGTTCAATTCCTGAGTATCCTTGTTAACTTTCTGTCTCATTGATCTGTCTAATGTTGACAGTGGGGTGTTAATGTCTCCCATTATTATTGTGTGGGAGTCTAAGTCTCTTTGTAGGTCACTCAGGACTTGCTTTATGAATCTGGGTGCTCCTGTATTGGGTGCATATATATTTAGGATAGTTAGCTCTTCTTGTTGAATTGATCCCTTTACCATTATGTAATGGCCTTCTTTGTCTCTTTTGATCTTTGTTGGTTTAAAGTCTGTTTTATCCGAGACTATGTTTGCAACCCCTGCCTTTTTCTGTTTTCCATTTGCTTGGTAGATCTTCCTCCATCCTTTTATTTTGAGCTTATGTGTGTCTCTGCATGTGAGATGGGTTTCCTGAATACAGCACACTGATGGGTCTTGACTCTTGCTCCAATTTGCCAGTCTATGTCTTTTAATTGGAGCATTTCGCTCATTTCCATTTAAAGTTAATATTGTTATGTGTGAATTTGGTCCTGTCATTATGATGTTAGCTGGTTATTTTGCTCATTAGTTGATGCAGTTTCTTCCTAGCCTCGATGGTCTTTACAATTTGGCATGTTTTTGCAGTGGCTGGTACCGGTTGTTCCTTTCCATGTTTAGTGCTTCCTTCAGGAGCTCTTTTAGGGCAGGCCTGGTGGTGACAAAATCTCTCAGCATTTGCTTGTCTGTATTTTATTTCTCCTTCACTTATGAAGCTTAGTTTGGCTGGATGTGAAATTCTGGGTTGAAAATTCTTTTCTTTAAGAATGTTGAATGTTGGCCCCCATTCTCTTTTGGCTTGTAGACTTTCTGCAAAGAGATCCTCTGTTAGTCTGATGGGCTTCCCTTTGTGGGTAACCTGATCTTTGTCCCTGGCTGCTCTTAACATTTTTTCCTTCATTTCAACTTTGGTGAATCTGACAATTATATGTCTTGGAGTTGCTCTTCTCAAGGAGTATCTTTGTGGTGTTCTCTGTATTTCCTGAATCTGAATGTTGGCCTGCCTTGCTAGATTGGGGAAGTTCTCCTGGATAATATCCTGTGGAGTGTTTTCCAACTTGGCTCCATTCTCCCCGTCCCTTTCAGGTACACCAATGAGACATCAATTTGGTCTTTTCACATAGTCCCATATTTCTTGGAGGCTTTGTTCGTTTCTTTTTATTCTTTTTTCTCTAAACTTCCCTTCTCACTTCATTTCATTCATTTCATCTTCCATCGCTGACACCCTTTCTTCCAGTTGGTCGCATCAGCTCCTGAGGCTTCTGCATTCTTCACATAGTTCTTGAGCCTTGGCTTTCAGCTCCATCAGCTCCTTTAAGGACTTCTCTGCATTGGTTATTCTAGTTATCTATTTGTCTAATTTTTTTTTCAAAGTTTCTAACTTCTTTGCCATTGGTTTGAATTTCCTCCTGTAGCTCAGAGTAGTTTGATCGTCTGAAGCCTTCTTCTCTCAACTCGTCAAAGTCATTCTCCGTCCAGCTTTGTTCCATTGCTGATGAGGAGCTGCCTTCCTTTGGAGGAGGAGAGGTGCTCTGCTTTTTAGAGTTTCCAGTTTTTTTGCTTTCTTTTTTCCCCATCTTTGTGGTTTTATCTACTTTTGGTCTTTGATGATGGTGATGTACAGATGGGTTTTTTGTGTGGATATCTTTTCTGTTTGTTAGTTTTCCTTCTACCAGACAGGACCCTCAGCTGCAGGTCTGTTGGAGTTTGCTAGAGGTCCACTCCAGACCTGTTTGCCTGGGTGTCAGCAGCGGTGGCTGCAGAACAGCAGTGGCTGTAGAACAGCGGATTTTGGTGACCCGCAAATGTTGCTGCCTGATCGTTCCTCTGGAAGTTTTGTCTCAGAGGAGTACCTGGCTGTGTGAAGTGTCAGTCTGCCCCTACTGGGGAGCTCCTCCCAGTTAGGCTGCTCAGGGATCAGGGACCCACTTGAGGAGGCAGTCTGCCCATTCTCAGATCTCCAGCTGCGTGCTGGAAGAACCACTACTCTCTTCAAAGCTGTCAGACAGGGACATTTAAGTCTGCAGAGGTTACTGCTGTCATATTGTTTGTCTGTGCCCTGCCCCTAGAGGTGGAGTCTACAGAGGCAGGCAGCCCTCCTTGAGCTGTGGTGGGCTCCACCCAGTTCAAGCTTCCTGGCTGCTTTGTTTACCTAATCAAGTCTGGGGTATGGCGGATGCCCCTCCCCGGGCTCGCTGGTGACTTGCAGTTTAATCTCAGACTGCTGTGCTAGCAATCAGCAAGACTTTGTGGGCGTAGGACCCTCTGAGCCAGATGCGGGATGTAATCTCCTGGTTTGCCGTTTTTTAAGCCCATTGGAAAAGCACAGTATTAGGGTGGGAGTGACCTGATTTTCCAGGTGCCGTCGTCTGTCACCCCTTTCTTTGACTAGGAAAGGGAACTCCCTGACCCCTTGAGCTTCCTGAGTGAGGCAATGCCTCGCCCTGCTTCGGCTCGTGCACGGTGCGCTGCACCCACTGTCCTGCGCCCACTGTTTGGCACTCCCTAGTGAGATGAACCCGGTACCTCAGATGGAAATGCAGAAATCACCCATCTTCTGCATCGCTCGCGCTGGGAGCTGTAGACTGGAGCTGTTCCTATTCCGCCATCTTGGCTCCACCCCTCTTTAAAAACATGGTTTATGAGAGACTTGCATTAAACTGATAAGATATCTGAGGCCCTGGAAGACCTACAATCACATCAATGAGAGACAGCCAAGTAGCAAGTATTAAAGGAGACCTCAGTCCCACTGAGGTACAGACAACCCTGCCACTGAGAATGAACCAAATAAGACACTTGGGAGGCTTATTTATGGACCTTTCAAATTTTTTACTTTTAACCCACAATGACAATGAAATTTGATTTCAGACTTGGACTTTAACACTTTAGGACCTTAATTTGTAAGATGGTTTAATACATGCCGTTTAATTTCTCCCTGAAGAATTTTATAATGGGGAGGGCTTACTTTTAAATATGGACATTGATATCACCCTTAAATTATATTATTTAAATAATTTTATATATATTTCATCTTGATTTGTCATTTAACCTCTTTGTCATATTTCTGTAGCTAGATGTATGTTAGGATGGGTAATAGAATAGAAAAGTTGATTTTAATCATTGGATATTAATAGCCTTGGTGTTGATTTAATTAATGCATTTTTTTCACCCATTTCAGAGACTTCTGGGACAAAAATCTAGGTTGCCTACCAGAAGTCCCAGGGAGTTACCCACATGACTAGCCTCATGAAAATGGGAGCAGGAATATTCTGATGAACCTCTCATCCATTCTCCTGAAGGGGTTAGCCATGCTCTATTGACTATGAGCTTAAAGGCATAGTTCAATGGATTAAAAGAATTAAGAGCAGTAGAGTATTAGTGACAACTTTTTATTTTTATTCCTAATGTTGTTTCCATGAGAAGGGAATTTGATTAGTATACTTCTGACCACTGATGGTAGGTGAAATGCCCTGTCTAACTGGATACTTGGAAAGAATAACTGGCCATGCTTTGTTTAGCCCTTTCTTTTCTTAATCTTGGGAGGGAGCCTGCCCATAGGCACAAAGGCCATAAGCATTTATTTTTCATGCCACATAGGCAAAAGTCTTATATAGGCATGCTTCTCTCATGTGGGCTTGCCTAGAACCAACTAGCTGCAAGAATGGGCAAGTCTGTACAATTCTGGAGTTCAGTTAGCCAATTCGTTTGGCTGGCTCATCAAACCATGTTTCCAACATGAGCTTTATCAATAAAAAGGTGACAGCAGGGCTAGTTATAATGTTTGGGGCCTAGTGAAAAACGAAAATGCAGGGTACCTTGTACAAAAGGCAAGGAAAAAGTACTGTAAAAGATATTTTCCCTGGGTGAAATCGTGTCCCCCCAAATTCATATTCACCTGGAACTTGAGTGTAACCTTGTTTGGAAATAGAGAGGATATTTTTTTCAGACGCAATCAACTTACGATGAGGTCATACTGGATTAGGTTACTTCAAAGCCAATGACCAGTATTCTTATAAGGGAAAATATCTAGAAACACACCTACAAACAGAGAGAGAAGATGGTCATGTGGTGATGAAGGCAGAGACTGAAGTAACACAGACAGGCTACCAAGGAAGGGCAGGGATTGTTGACAACCACCAGAAAGTAAAAGAGGCAAAGGATGATTATTCCTTAGAGCCTTTGAAGAGAACATGACCTTGCCAATACCTTGGTTTTTAGACTTCTCGCCTCCAGAGCTTTAAAATAATAATTTTCTGTTGTTTTAAGTCACACAGTATGTGGTACGGTCACCTCTCTGTATCTACAGGTTCTGCATCTGGGGATTCAACCAACATCAAATCTAAAATAACAACACAACAATAAAAAATAATACAAATCAGAAAACAATACAGTATAACAGCTATTTACATTACATTTACATTGTATTAGGTATTACAATTAATCGAGATGAGTTAAAGTATAAGGGAAAATGTGTGTTGGTTACATAGATACTATGCCACTTATATAAGAGACTTGAGTATCCCTGCATTTTGGTATTTGTAGGGGTGCTGGAACCAATTTCCCATAGATCTAGAAAGGCAACTGAGTTTTGCTATGGCAGACCTAGAAAAGTAATACAGTGTTAAAAGATAAAGGGTCAGGCATAGTGGCTTGCACCTGTAATCTAAGCTACTTGGAAAGCTAAGGCAGGAGGATTGCTTGAACCCAGGAGTTCTAGACCAGCCTGGGTGACATAGTGAGACTACCTATCTAAAAAACCTTTAAAAAAAAATTAGCCAGATGTCATGGCATGTGCCTGCAGTCCTAGCTACTCAGGAGTCTGATGAGAGGGAATTGCTTGAGCCCAGGAATTTGAGACTGCAGTGAGCCATGATCATGCCACTGCACTCCAGCCTGGTTGACAGAGCGATAAGCTGTCTCTAAAATAAATAAATAAATATAATAAATAAATAAATAAAGCTTTTTCCTTTCTTCTGTGTCTTTTAACTTCCATGGGCTTTTTTATTTGGTATTTAATATGTTTCTAAGTAAATACAAATTAAAATTTAAAATTATTAGTGTGGATTTTACCATTCCTCTTTATATCAAGCAATGCTAGTTTTACATGTAAATATAAGAATAGTTATCTGATGTGCAAAATTAACAAGAAATCACAGGATCCCTATTTTGTTGCTTGTATATGTATACAAGTTTCTTTTATTTTTAACCATAACAGTGAAAATGCTCTACAAACTAACTCAACTGTTTTCATCTTGTTTCTTGATATGTACATTCTACCAAACTCTCTACCTCAGCTTACTGATGAGTAAAGAAGGACTAAAAGGAAAAGCAACTATGGGTTGCTCTCTCTTCCCCTTTCTGTCATCAATTTCAGAATAAGTGGTTGGCTAATATTGGAAAACAACATGAGTAAGAAAGAATATGATGGAGAATGTGGCTTCTTGGAGTTGTCAACACCTTCACTTAGTCATAGATGACTGGTTGACCCTTGGCTCCTCTGAGAAATTTTCTACAGGGGATTTTGAACCTTAGATTTACTACAGTTAAGGGTTTTAGATGCTGCAATTAAGGATTTTAATAGAAGAGTAATCTAGTCTGTTCTAAAACAAAGTTTAGACTAATGCAGGTGGCTGCATCAGTCTCATCCTCCTTGAGCCACTGAATGCCCTGCCCCAACTAAATTATAAGCTTCTTGTAGTTAGGACTAGGTTTTATAGCTGTTTTTCTCTTAATACCTAATTATGCCCAGAATAGAAGATGCCTTCTATGAACATTTGTCAATTTTTTTTTTTTTTTTTTTTTTTTTTGACACAGAGTCTCGCTCTGTCACCCAGGCTGGAGTGCAGTGGCAAAATCTCGGCTCACTGCGACCTCCGCCTCCCTGGTTCAAGTGATTTTTCTGTCTCAGCCTCCCGAGTAGCTGGGACTACAGGCATGTGCCACCACGCCCAGCTAATTTTTGTATTTTTAGTAGAGATGGGGTTTCACCATATTGGCCAGGCTGGTCTCAAACTCCTGACCTCATGATCTACCTGCCTTGGCCTCCCAAAATGCTTGGATTACAGGCATGAGCCACTGTGCCTGTCCTGTCAATATAATTTTAAATAACATAAGTACATGCATGTTGTCATTTCTCTCTGGGAAATGAGGATAAATTCCACAACGTTCAAAAATAAAGCCCTTAAATTCCCTGAACCTAAAGATCTACAAATAGTTAGCATACCTTTCCTCTCACTGCACCATACTCTAAGATGGTTCCATCAATGGTCATTAATTGTTTTAAAGTGCAGAGAAATAACAAGCAAAAGAAATTGGTGATCAAAAGAACTTTCACCAAATAAAGACTAAAGGTCAAAAAGTCAAATTAATGCAGGATTTGTGACTATTATATATTATAGAGAATATTGATGAGAAACATCACAGTGCTGATTGCTCTTATCATCTTTTCACTTTCCATGAGTTGTTTATATTATTTTTATTGGATTTTATTCAAGTGATTAAGGTTTTTATTATATTCAAATTTTAAAAATCTCTTGAAATGCTAACACAAAGAAAAATGAGTCAGAACACGAAAAATGTTTTAGACAAGTTGACAACATATATTCTTTGTTCATTTCTCTTTTTTAGAAAAATTTCATCCTATTCACACCTACAGGTATAAGACAGTGAATAAAATATAACAAATCACCCTATAGAGATGAAAAATAAGAGACACATTGGTTCTGGAAACTCTTCTGTATTATACCTAGTATCTCAGTGTATTTGGCAAATAAAAGCATCTGGAAATATTCTTTAAATTTTTCTATTTTATGATTTGGTTGATAATCTCATAATACAAAGTCACTTTGAAACACTTGGAGATATATATTATTTTATTTTAACATTTGGTATTTGAGTATTCCTGTTTTCTCTATTTTTTTCATTGCCCTATAGTGATCTTTTAGGATAACCTCCCACTCCTCCCACCTACATACTTGCTACACTCTACATGCCTACACATACGCAAAACAGTTTTTTGGTGACAGATTAACATGAATTTGGTTGAGCTTGAAAGGCTATAAAATATATAGCTTTTACACTTCAATATTTTTAACATGCTTTTTGGAAGTAATCCTAGTTTGAGCCCAAGTGCCATTAGCTATAAAATGCATTTCAAATATGCCTTTTGGTATGCGTGATAAAATGGGGGGGTCATATTACTGGGAGTCTATTTACATGGACAACTGGAAATCAATCAGGGAAATAATTTATTATAACATAGTTGGACACAATCGATCAATGTAATAGAATAGAGATCCTATAAATAGACCCACACATATAGGAACAACTGACTTTCACCAAAGGTACAAAAACAATTCAGTAGAGTAAAGGTAGTCTTTTGACAAATCCTGCTGGACACATGTAGTGTATGGGTAAGGTGCATAAATAGCCATTCCAAAAAAAGAATGAATTTTGATCACTACCTCTTACTATATATAGCTTAACTCAAAATAGATAGAGTCTTGCTCTATCATACAGGCTGGAGTCCAGTGACATAATCTTAGCTCACTGAAACCTTTGCCTCCTGGGTTCAAGCAATTCTCCTGCCTCAGCTTTCCGAGTAGCTGGGACTACAGGTGTGTGCCACCACATCTGGCTAATTTTTTTGTGTGTATATTTTTAGTAGAGATGGGGTTTCACCATGTTGGCCAGGCTGGCCTTGAACTCCTGGCCTCAAGTGATCTGCCTGCCTCAGCCTCCCAAAGTGCTGGGATTACAGGCATGAGCCACCATGCCTGGCCAAATCTATAAAATTTCTAGATGAACACATATAGAAACTCTTTGTGATCTTGAGTTAGCCAAATATTTCCAAGAGGCAACACCAAAAACAAGATCTATAAAGGAAAAAAATGTTAGATTTCATAAAAAATTTTTAAATGACTGCTCTTTGAAAGATGTTAGTGAAAGAATGAAAAAACATGGCACAGATTGGGAGAAAATATTTGCAAATCATATATCTGAAAAAAACTTTTATCTATACCATATAAAGACCTCTCAAAACTCAATAATGTAAAAATTAAAAAAAAATAAACGTAGGAAAAAAATTTGAAGAGACTTTCCCAGGAAAGACATGTAAATGGCAGATAAGCACACGAAAATTTGCTCATCATAATCATTAATTAAATGAAGATTAAAACCATAAGGAGATACCACCATATACCCACTGAAGAGCTACACTTAAAAAGTCTGGCTGTACCAGGTATTGGTGAGGAAGAACAGTAACTGGAACTCTTCTACACTGCTAGTGGTACAATCACTTCAGACAACAGTTTGGCAGTTTATTTAAAAGTTAAACATGTATGTATCATATGATCTCGCCTTTCTATTATTCCTTTTATGTTTATACAAAGCCTTGTACATGAATGTGCGTAGCAGCTTTGTTTTTAATAGCTGAAAACTATAACCCAAACATTCATCAACAGGAAAATCAAGCAAATTGTGGTGGACCCATACAATGGAATACTACTGAACAACAAAAAGGAATAGACTATTGATGCACACAAAAATATACATTATTCTCAAAATAATTATGCTTTGTGAAAATAGCCAGACAGAGTCTGTACTGTATGAATGTATTTATATACATTTCTGGGAAAGGACAACACAACCATAATGATGGAAAAATCAGTGCTGACCTTGGTATGTGGAGGGACAGGATGGGGAAAGGTACAAGAGAAGACATATGAAGGGCATAAGAAAACTTTTGTGGGTGACAGATTGTACATTTTCTTCATTGTGTTAATGGTTTCATGGGTATATACATGTCAAAAGTTATCAAATTGTAGACTTTAAATATGTGCAATTTATTGTACATCAATTATATTTTAATAAAATGTACATATTTAAGTTGGGCATAGAAGTGTGTTTCAACAAAAACATACCAGTTGAGAGTAGAAAAGTCAAGTGCAGTATGGTGTCCATTAGTGAAATTTTCCTGTACTTTATTTCCCTACAAATATATACCCAGATTCTTTTGAGAGATGGGGCTATTAATAAGGTGGAATAAAGCAATATTCATTAATGGTATCTCAGCAACAGTTTTTTATGACCCTCTAACAACATGTCACCCAAAAATGGGAAAATTAAATGCATTCCACATCTACTCAGTACATCTTACAGCTTCATTGCATTGAGCACTTGAAGATCATAGCTGTACTGTAGCCCATTAAAGCCTCTAGTGCAAGCTTGTCCACCTCACAGCCCATAGGCCACATGTGGCCCAGGATGATTTTGAATGTGGCTTAATACAAATTTGTAAACTTTCTTAAAACATTTTGGATTTTTTTCACAATTTTTTTTTAAGCTCATCAGCTATCGTCGGTGTTAGTGTATTTTATGTGCGGCCCAAGACAATTCTTCTTACAGTGTGGCCCAGGGAAGCCAAAAGATTGAACGCTCCTGCTCTAGTACATGTCTCTGGGAGCAGTGATACCCAGTGGCAGTGGTGGCATATGATGATAAATGATTTGACTGTACCTGCTGGTGACTGGTGAGATGTCTTATAGCTTTGTGCACATGGAGACTGTGCAACCACACCTGGAGAAGAGGAGCAAGAAAACCAGAAGTTCCCATGGAAATGGAGAGAATTTTGTTGGTATTACTTTAGTAAACACTTCCACTAGCAGTGAAGAAGAGTTCCAGTTACTGTTCTTCCTCACCAATACTTGGTACAGCCAGACTTTTTAAGTGTAGCTCTTCAGTGGGTATATGGTGGTATCTCCTTATGGTTTTAATCTTCATTTAATTAATGATTATGATGAGCAAATTTTTGTGTGCTTATCTGCCATTTACATGTCTTTCCTGGGAAAGTTTCTTCAAATTTTTTTCCTACTTTTTTTTTTAAACTTTTACATTGTTGAGTTTTGAGAGGTCTTTATATGGTATAGATAAAAGTTTTTTTCAGATATATGATTTGCAAATATTTTCTCCCAATCTGTGCCTTGTTTTTTCATTCTTTCACTAAAATACCATGTACTAAAAATACATGGTATTACTTTAGTAAACTTTAGTAAATCATCATTTTCACAAATAAATGCATTTCTAGTGATTGTAGGATATAAAGTGCTTAAATGAGCCCTAAATGATTGCCCCCAAATTTCTTGGACATGTGACGCTTCACTGGATTGAGTGAAGATAGATTATTAACCACTAGCAGAAGGGCAACATGTATAATGTGCTCTCATATTTTTATTTCTCAGGAGACACTTTCTTAATTTGTTATGTTTAATTGATATTTCCAGTTATTCCAAAAAGAGAAATGTAAAAGTGCCTTCATTCTCAAATAATTAGGAGATTAGGAAACCATACTGGTAATCCTAAACCTCATATTTGAAGTGCTTCCAGATTTAAGCCTTTTGAAGTGGAATGTTTTCTCAATTGCTTTTAAAACAAATTATTATTATTTAATCTTCTTTGAATCACAGTGCTCCTACAGGGGATGAATATGCCAAAACAGATAAGAACATCTATTTTGAAAGGGCTTTCTATTTCAAGTTTAATAGTCTCGCAAAGTTTATATAACAGAGTCCCAAGCTGTTGCAAAGGTTTGACAGGCATGTTTCTCTGCAATTCTGGGATTTATGTTAGTTAACTTTGTAGATAAAGCAAATAAAATAGACTGAATTCCTAAATAACCAGTGATGCCAGTTTTTATTAATATTCTTAGTGGTGGCAAATACTCTTTCTTGCTGTTCTGGTTTAGCATTCCTCACTTCATTTTTTTTTTTTTTCTTCTTTGGGGAATACCTGACCAACTGTAAGACAAATCAAGCTTATTTTTAGTCATTAGAACTTGGATTACCCCTTTCCTCTTTTTTGATTCCACAATAACACTGGATTCACTTTGGCATATTTAAGATATATTCATTTGGTAATATGAGACTGTGTCTTAAGGAAGTGCATATAATTAAACTAAGGGCAATTATGTGTGCAATAAGCTTCGGCTAGTTAGACCCTTGCATCCAATCATTTTACATATTTTTACTGGTGACTCTTCAAAGATTTGCTAACATGATTAACTTTCACTGAGTAGGATGGCTGGCTGCTGAAATCATTCACCCGATAATCCTGATTCTTGTCAGTGTAGAGAAGGTACTTAGAAGCCCAACACCAGGTTGACCCCACCTGCCTGAGAGCCTCCAAACTCTACTGCATGAAGCCAGTGTTGAGTAGGCACCTGAGAAAGAGATGCATAGATTCCCATTGAGCGATGGGGTGGCAGGGAGTGTTGTGGCTGCAAAGTACTATGCTCCTCACTGAAGCATGTCTTAATATTCAGTGTCAGATATCAGTTATTGTGACCATTCACACCACACGATTCCTCATTCATGTGTTAAGTGATTTGCCTGTGCATAGGCCCCAAATCTTCCAGAACTCTTTCGTAAAGTAAGCATATATAGTAGTGGTGTCGTCTCCTGGAAAATAATATTAAATGGGGACAGGCAAATAAATAGTTGACATAAAACCTGCAGCTAAGGCTATAAAATATGGGTAAGGAAATGCTGGACACTTCTTTACAGAATATGTTTTCAAACTGGCTCAAGGAATACAAGGCTTTTACTTAAATTTGAATTATTTTTAGGCAAATGTCAAATTGCGTGATATCTTATAGATTCAATTTTTGAAATTACTTACACTCAGTCCCCTGCCCCTGCCATTGACACATTTTACTAGGCCTTAAAATTACTGTTTGGTCTCTAATAATCCTCATGCAACAGTAGCTTACCTGCAGATAGCTTACCATGAGAGTTCTGGGGATCTGTTGTTCTTGGCTTCTTTATTAGTGTTGTTTCACCAATGCCTAGGGAGGAGCTTAGAGTAGCAGTTAGAGAACCTGATTCTCTGGCTTCTTAGCTGTGTGAATCACTACATGTTTCTGGAACTTAGTTTTCTCATTTATAAAATGAGATAAGGATATCAGGCCTGCCTGCATAGGATTGTTTTGAAACTCAAATAAAACAATGCATTTACTGTAGGGTAAATGCACATGATAGCGATAAATTAAGCATAGCCTTGGAATGACCCTGCTTGGCAGATGGCACCTGAATGTGTATTCTGAGCTAGGGAATTTGAGATTGGCCAATCTGGAGAGGCCAATCGAGAGATATGTTCCTTTCCTATGAGGAATATCTAAGCTCCTGTTCTGTCCTATCCTGTCCAGTCCCATGGAACACAGGCTGTACATGGGAGTGTTCTGGGTTAAATGAAGGTTGCCAGGTGGAGGTTGTTAAGGGGAGGATGTAACTGAAAATGCTATCAAAACTGCATGCTGTTTGCTAGCAGTTGCGGTTTTTCTGCCCAGCTTGCTGTCACTGGGCTGTGCAGTTATCTTGTCCAGCCCACCACCTCTGGACTCTCTCCCTGTATGTAAACCCCTAATAAAATTCTATGTCTTGGTTGCTGGCTCTGGGTCTCCTCCTCTGCCTCTTGAACCTGGTGCCTTCCCTTCAGTACAACACTTAAACATCTTGAAAATTGTCATGTGCTATATGAATACATAGCATCGGTACTACTATTTATTACTATTGTTTTTATTCCCATTTCTACCACATTGTGAATAATAACACTGGGTGAGGTACTATCCAGTAAATTCTCATCATTGTCAGTCTGATCCATGTTGTACAATAGTTTATACATCTATTTTCTGTTTTGAGGGCAGCTTCCAGTTGAATATTTATTAATACCCAGAAATAACTGTAGAATAAAGCCTCAGAGAATGCAAGAGGAAAATATTTCAAATGAAGGGACAAAGAAACAAAATTTTTAAAATGCATAAATTGTATATTCCTGCTGGAGAAATTATACATTTAGATTCTCTATTTATATCAGACAATAGTATTGTAAGAGATTAAGTCATTTGATATATTTATTGTGATTTCAAAACTCAAAGGGATTGACTGTTTGTTAGAGGAAGATGAAGTACATGCTGGTTAGAACCCTTTGTGAGGCTTTATCTGTGAGAATCATAACATGGCTCAAACCCCGTGGACACAAAATCTCTGCTAACATTTTTTGTTAGAAGTAAATAACTTAGACTACCAGCTTTCTGGAATTCTGTACCTGAAATTTCTGAGCAGCTTGATATTCTAGTTTATCCCTGAAGGGCATTATTAGTGACTCCATTATAAAAAAAAGTGCAGAGATAATATATGTGTCTCTATAGTTTGCGTGCTGAGTAATGACCAAGGAGAGGGAATATTTCCACAGGCTGGTAATGGGGAAGCTTTGCTTCCTTGTAGTTCCACATCAGCCATGCCTATAGCTCTCCTGACACTGTAGCATCATATATGCGGCCTAGAGGGAAAACTGATTCTGCACATAGCATTTGTTTCCCCAGCCACAGAGGGTAAAAGAGAGAGTCAAGCCTCAGCAGGTGGGTCTCAATCCAGACAGAAACAAGGCTGATGATCAAATAAGCCCATAACAACTGAATTTAAGCAAGACCAGTAAGCTGAGGAGCAGGCAGGGGAAGAGGTAACTAGCTCAGGGTTAAACTACTGTCAGGGGCTCAAGTCCACTGAGACCACAGCTAGGCCTGTTGAAGGCCACTGCTCAGCCATGACAAGGAGTGAAGACCTTCCTTTAAGAATCAATTAGTGGTTTGTCCCTGTGAGAACATGTAGGTGATTCAAAGCTCTGGGCACAACTGTTCACCTGGTATCTGTGACTAGTGTAGCCTAAAGGAACATTTTCTTTTATATTGTTGTGCAATAACATAATCTGAGGATCTGTTGTTTTTCTTGCAAAACTAAAAAAAAATATTTCACAAAAAGCATTTGGCTTTACAGAAAGTGAAGGAAGTATTGCGTACTCTGTATCATGACTTGTTTGAGAATCAAGAAATAAGAATTTTGCTGTGTGAGAAGCTAACATCAGCAACAGCCTCCCCCTCTTCCACCCACATCCCAACATATACCACCTCCAGCCAGTCCAGAGCTCCACTGGCACTCTCATACAGGAGCTTTTTCATTACCGAATCCCAGACACCCCATTCAATTATTAAAGAACGCCCTGTTATATTTATTACAGAGGTGGCTGATATTGCTGCCAATTGTCGAATTTCTGTTTCCTGTGGTTGATTTTCATGCATGAGGAACACACGGCTGCTGGGCGGGTGCCAGCACTCCATCAATCTCTCCAGGCTGCCTCGACCTCAGGATATGTAAGAGTAGTGGATAAATTGGAAGATCAATGACTTGTCCCTCCTGCCGCACCAGCTGCTATTGAGAAATTAATATGAGGATCACTATAAATAAAAGATAAAAGATGATATGGCTTACAGTGTAAAATATTAAGGCTGGACACAATGTGCTGGAGGAATCCAAACCAAAATCTAAGCAAATTAACCCTGTAAGGGCCTTCTACCTCCTTTCTGGAAATCGAGTTTGAGAGAGATCATGCTGTAATGTGATATGGGTTTCTTTATATCCTTGATAGAGAAAAAGGAACATTAATGAAATAGTGACCCTTCTCTTTTCTATGTCATAGAGTTTTTGGACTTGAAGAGATTACAGAAATTATTTATTCCAGTCAACTCATTTAACATGAGAAAACTGCAGACCAGAGAATTAAGTGATTTGCTCAAGTTTTTGCAGCCAGCTGGTGACAGACCTGCTAATGGGCCTCCGTTCTAATGTTCAGTCCTTTTTTTTTTTTTTTTTTTATCAAGCCACCTCCTATCACAAAGGCTCTTAATAAACTCTCATTTTAATTCTCTCTAGGGCTATCCTAAGAAAAGCTCTAATTTGTAATCATGCCAGAAGCAGTAAAAGATGGCGGTATTTCTTAATATGTACTCATGACCAAAGATCTATCTGTGGCATATAATAATGTTTGACAGATATCATTTACAAAGCACATTTGTTTCTGAGCATCGCAGAGGACGTTATCCATGTTTCTCCTGGGGCTTAAGAAATGAAACAGATGATCAGACTCAAGAACATATGCAGAGCCCAAGAGGGAATTGGAGGAAGAAAAAGAAAAAAAATACCAGAGATAATAGAACACTAGTTGTGGAAAAAATAAGGCCTTGAGGGGCAGCAACTTGACATCAGAATAGAAGCTGAAAGCTGAAGTTAAAGAGTCATAGGTTAATTTTGTTCGAATCTTGAAAAGTCTAAATTCAGTTTTTGGCTCTGGTGCACCAAGTGCCTGTGTTAATTTGGGTCGCTCAATCCCAAAGCAGTTCTGAACCCCGAAGCGGCTCCTCTGAATTCCCAGTTTCAAGTTCCACTCTGCCCCTGCTGGCATCTCTAGATATGGGAAACATGGCTGTTATGATTGCCAGACAGCTGAGTTCTGTACATACCTTGATTTGCAATTTTTTTTGGCTACTTCTCAGGACAACTGGTGGAGATTTAGATTCCTTAAAATGCAGTTATGAATCTATTGGCCTCAGCTCTAGTTCTACCCATGAATTCATTTGTACTTGGCAAAGACGACTTAATTTCTCATTTGTTATGTCATTTAAACCTCTCTTTAGAGTCTCTCCTCACTCTTACCTGTTAATAATCAGAAGTCAGCTACATGAAACGTTCAATTTGGGTTCCATCTCCTCTAAAGAAAAATGCACTTAAAAAAAAGAAAATAAGAGGATTGGCCGGGCATGGTGGCTCACACCTGTAATCCCAGCACTTTGGGAGGCCAAGGCAGACGGATCACCTGAGGTCGGGAGTTTGAGACCAGCCTGACCAACACGGAGAAACCCCGTCTCTACTAAAAATATAAAAAAGTTAGCCAGGCATGGCAGCACATGCCTGTAATTCCAGCTACTCTGGAGGCTGAGGCAGGAGAATTGTTTGAACCTGGGAGGTGGAGGTTGTGGTGAGCCGAGAGTGTGCCATTGCACTCCACCTGGGCAACAAGAGCAAAACTCTGTCTCAAAAAAAAAAAAGAGGATGACGATTTTATTTAAAACCAAATCATCTACTGAGTGACAGAGGCTGATTCTGCATTTAGTAGGTTAGAAAGATCCCCAATCTCAAACTCTTACTTTTTCTTAAAAAAACAAACAAACAAACAAACAAACAAAAACTGTCAGTGCTGTTTCTTAAGGATCAAAAAGTATGCATTAGAAAAAAAAAAAGAAAAAAATTAGATATCAATGCCTACTATCCCTGAAGTACCTGCCTCAGTTGAGAAATGAATATAAAGATCATTATAAATAAAAGATAGAGGTGATACAGCTTTTGGAGTAAAATATTAAGCCAGTCACAGTGTGATGTATCAAGTTTAACCAAATTAACCTGTGGGATAAACAGGGGCTTAGTTTTTGTGGCACTTGAAAAATGAACTATTATGAAAAAAAAAAAAAAAAAGCTTGTATTTGAAAAAGAGGTATCCAGGGGCTCAAAATTGAGAATGCATTTCCTCTCCTTTGAGGTCGTTTCTGTCAGACACCTGCATGAGATTTGGAAAATGCTTTCCCCTAAGCAACAAAGGCATAGTAATCACTCAACCTTCTGCAAAGGTGCACTAACTTATCTTATTGGTTGATATGGTAGCTGCAAGCCATGTTTAGGGGATGGAGTTATTTTTTGCATTTCCATCCAAAAGCTTCCCTCAGAAAATATGCTTTCCATTGGAATGTACACAAATCATTTTTCTAATATACCATTCATTAGATTAATGTTACTATTAGAGCTGCATAGAACACATAAGTGTCTTGAGCATTTTTCCAGAAATGCATTATATAACACATGGATTTCTAATTCATAATTGCAAAGATTTCAAAACAGCTCCAGAGGAGACTTTAGAAACAGGCTAGCACCAATGAATTTTTCACTCTTTTGCCTAGTCTCCCCAAATTGTGTCTCTTTTCCAGAAAATGAGATATAAATAAAATCTTGGTCCAGTTGAAGCAATTATTTTGACCTGTTGAGATAGACAGCCAGAGTTTTTCTCTAAGTCTGTTGAGTATAGACTCCTTTTCCTGCATTTTTTGACCTTCTCTCTAACCCTGAAAGAATGTAGATGGGTTGGGTGACTCACATCCACTTTTGGAGTAGTGCACTGAATTATTTAGCATAAGCAATGGTGGAAAGTGGAGGAGTAAGCGAGGAGAAATAATTTTAAAATATCTTTCGCTGTAGGAAAATTGGCCTACCTACACAAGAGTAAATATGGCATGCGTAGTGATTCAGATATTCAAAGATGTCTGTTTTAGCAATAAAGACCAGATCTGGACACAGTCCCTGGCACAGTCAGACATACACCTGCACGTTCACTATATCAAAAGAACCACAGAAGTGTGTTGAAAACTGCTTAAGTGAGAGACATAAACACAAGTACAGATGAACGGACAGGAATTCAAGGCTTTAAATGCTGGACTGCTGGCAAAACCCTCAGTAGGGTAAGCTCCAGCCAATTTTCAGTTGTGAGACACTAAGTTCACATTGCAGACATGCGAGAATGTTTGTTCTTCCCTGCCTGATATTTTAGGGAGGATATTAAACACCCCTGTTAAATGTCTGCCAGTGATTGCCAGAATTAAGCTTTTGAAAATGATGGCTGTGATCTTTAATAGGGTTGTGCCCTTGTCAAGACTCTCAGGCAGAATTTCCAATGTAATTTCAAACCAGATATTTCTTTTGGATGATGTGCATGTCTGACTCGCTGCAAGAAAACATCCGTGTATAGTTGAAGTTAGGAACCAGCTGGTGTAAATTTGTATGTTATCTCATGACCTAACTTTTTGGCTACTTTTTGTTCTTGTATTGTGGCTAAGCTTGATCTTGTCTCAGGGCCTTTGTGCTTACTGTGTAAAAATAATATTGTTATTCTTTTTCTAGAATAACATTTTAGAATAATTGTTTTCCAGAATAATATTTCCCGAAAAATCTCTATAAATTATTCCTTTCTATTCCTTGGCATGTAACTTCAATGTCACCTCCTAAAAAGTCATTTTCTTGATGATCCAGTATCTCAGCTTAGTCACAATTGTATTACCTTAATTCATTTCCTTTGAACCACTTACTAATGTTTCAGGAACAGTAACAGAATAATCATAAAAATAACTATCTCCATTTATTTGTATTTAGATAGACTTCTCAAAGAACACAAACTCCATGATAGCAGAAATTGAATTTCCTTTTTATTCTCTGTCTATGCCAGCCTTGGAATAGTATCTGGCTTAGTGTAGTCACTCAAGGTTTGCTGATTGAGTGTATAAAAATATATGAGTAGACAAATGGATTTGGAATGATTTGAGGTCACTCTTAATGATGGCTTGTGGTTAATGATTAGATTTAAAGTGTAGGTATAAGAGCTGGAAGCGATCTTGTCACATCCTCATAGCTAGGGCAAGATTCCCTTCTGTTGCATCCCGATTGCATAATCAATTAGTCTGTGCTTGAATAATTGTATCTGAAAGACTCTAGCCATTGGCACTCTCTTAGCTATTTCAAACCGATCACAGCCTTCCATGGGAATTTGTTTCCTGTTACACAGCTATAACAGAAAACTGTGATTATCCAGGATCTTTTCACTCAGTCCTTTCAGCTTTTGTTCTTTCTCTAGCTCCTGGAGAACAGACAGGACAGAGTTTCTCCTCTAAATTATATCTTTTAGGTTTACATGCCTGCTTGTAACAAATTTAGTGCCCTGTTACAGAAAGATTCAGCGGGATTGTCTGCCATGTATTACTGTATTTCTTGATAGTATTTAGAAATAGTTTGTCTTCAGGTTCTATGTTATGTTTGAGAAAGTATAGAAGTAGAAGAGATTCAGGGGTTATGTCAGAAGGATCAGATTGGTATTTGAATTTATCCCCTTTAATGTATCTAATGCTGATGCTATGAGGAATTGAACAGTATAGTCACAACATTATTGCCATTGCTTAAAAAATGTATATATGGTAAAAGATATGGTAACTCTGGAACCCCTCTATGATGGGAAAAGCTTCAACTATGTCTTAGACCTCGGAGTATTTCTCAAAACATTGTGATACAAAGCATCTCTCCTTTTCTTGTTTTTTTGTATACACAATTAATTAACAGAAAGCATACCTCACATTCCAGAAATAATGATGGTTTAGTTGACATTTGTGGGGGGTGCACGTTTAAAGGTCCATCATTTGTACAGAGCATGGATATTTGGGCCCCAGTGAAAGCCCCATGGAGTCATTTTCATATATGTTCACCACTGTGTATAAATGGGAGAAAAATCAAAACCCCTTGTAGATTATGGTAAGCCAGAACTTCTTTCACGTTTGCTGTGACAAACAGGTACAAAGGTATCAAATACCTGCAAAATAGCCTTGCAGGATTTGATAGAAATCTCAAGAGGGATGTAGAAAATATATAACAAAAAGAAAGGCAAGTCAGAGCTGCTGGGAAACTTTTTCAAGGACAACTGAGTAACAATAGTAACAACAACAACAATAATAATAATAAGACCCATTATAAAAGGCTTAGAATGGCACAAAGTTCTAAGGACTGTACATATATTAACTCTTTACACACCACAACCCTATAAGATGGGTAGAGTTATAACCCTTACTTTTCAAATGAGGAAATGAAACAGAAAGACATGAAGTAAGCTTCCTGAGGTCCCACTAGTAGTAAGTGACAGAGCTAGGAAAAAGCCCTAGGCTCTCTAACTTAGAGTCAGTGCTCTCAACCAGTGGGTTGTAAACTATAGGTAATATTAGTACAATTTGAAATAGCTTTACAAATATTATTTTTTACTCCCAAAGTACATAGGGAATACCCAGAGAAATTGGCATTATAATTATTTTGATTTTCTTTACCAGCAATCTGTTAACTTTCTGCAGTTCAGTATTCTTCCCCAACTTCTTAAAAATTCAAGTTACAATCCAAAACAGAAGGGTTAAAGAAAGCAAATTTCTTGGAGATCTAGTTCTAGAAAATAATTAAAAGAATGCGGACCATGAGTATGTAAAAAGAAACCAAAACAAAGGAGGAGACAAGAATCCCAAATGTTTTGATTAAGCTCAACATTCTTAGGTAAAGGGATACTTAAGGCGCCATTAATACCCTGTCCACAGATACATCACTCTACAGAAGCCAAGGATCTCTTCTCAACTGCAAACTCACTGATGCTGGGACGGTCACTTCTCTTGTTAAGCCTCCAAGTTTCCCTCATCATTATGAGAGGGAGTTGGAATTAGATTAGTTCTCTCAACCCATTTCTAACATTCTGTGCACCTGTGAGCCTAAGTAAGTGTTGAATATCTTTAACGTGACAGGTTATTTTTTTTCATAACTGCTATTGTTCCCCTGATTTTTGTGTAATTTTTATACATTGTAGACAAGAAAAAGATAACAAACGGAAAGTAAATAACAAACTAATTCCAACTTTCCATTCTCGTTTCACTGCCAGTTCTGCAGAAAGCCTTCTGTAGAATTCTGATGCAGACCGTGAAAACTCACTGCAAGAGTTCCAGGGTCTTTCCTGTATTTGGCCATCTTGTGTTTTCCACTGGCAGTCACCAAAAAGAAATAAAATAACAGGAACTCACATCAACACTAATGGGAAAAAAATCCTTGAACATTTTTTCCCTTGCTATATGAAACTTCAACCATACACAAAAGGACCATTAAAGGTTAAACCCTAAAGGCAACATATTTCTGTGAACATGAGAACATAACACAAATAATATACAATGCCATCATTATGGACATACACGTATACACATATGGTCTCAAAATGTATTCCGAGATATTGACTGGATTAAATTTGAGGTCAGTAGAGAATATGGTTTTTGTTGTTGTGGTTTTTTTTTTTTTTTTTTTTGAAGCGGAGTCTCACTCTGTCACCCAGACTGGAGTGCAGTGACGTGATCTCAGCTCACTGCAACCTCCGCCTCCCAGGTTCAAGCGATTCTCCTGCTTCAGTCTCCCGAGTAGCTGGGACTACAGGCGCATGCCACCATAACTGGCTAATTTTTTGTATTTTTAGTAGAGATGGGTTTTCACCGTGTTAGCAAGGCTGGTCTCAATCTCCTGACCTCATGATCTGCCCACCTCGGTCTCCCAAAGTGCTGGGATTACAGGCGTGGGCCACCGCACCTGGCCAGTAGAACATGTTTTTAAAAGACATACTCAACACACATATTTGTCCTCCTCCCGCCCCCCACGTATTTAATTCATCCCAGTCATCTCCCCAATTAGTTTTGCCTATGTTTATTTTAGAATTAGTGATTTTTGGACAGAAGTTAATCTCTATACAGCCACCTATGTCATGGCCCCAAAGTACTAAGCCTTGTTTTTGGCAGCTTGTGGCATTGAGTAGGGAAAGTGCTCAGTCATACAAGAGGAGAATAAAGAGTGAAACTTGGAATAGGACCTTATGTACAGTTCTTAATTCCAAAAGAAGGGAAGAATGAAGGACCTGACAGATGAATCAATAGTAGGATAATTCACCGGTTACTGGCTGCCCTCACTTTACAAGTATTTTAGGCTATAAAGTACGCTTGAATAGCTGCATCACTCTCTGATTGGACATACATACATAAGCACAGATTTACCTTCTTGGAATTGTTTTATATGGTGATAATAGGCATAAAGAATGGGAACTATGAACGTATGTCTCCTCCAAGTTGAAGACATTTATTAGAGTACAGATTTAACCAAAACCAAAAATGATGCATTCACTCATACCAACTGAAACTATATCTTACCATTTCTGTTTGCTAAAGAAAAAAACAAGGCTGTCTCTGAATAGAGTGATAGCATATTTACATAGTCCTTTCAGGTTAAGTCTTGTCAACAGACTTTAGTGTTCACTCACTAAAAGCAAATCAACTCATTTAGTGTTTCAGGAAACATCTCTTCCTTTCATTAACATTAAAGAAATTGTAGCACATGTTGGATACACTACTCTTTAGAATGACATTCTTACACTTATTTATAATAGGACCTGTTATTTTAAATGCAAACTTGTAATATGTCAAGCCTCAGAACAAACACCCAGTGTGTTTTTGGAAATCACATGGTTTAGGGTTTTCAAATTTGGCCTCAGACTTGCATCTCAAACGTTGCAATCTGGGCTTATTAAGTGATTTCCTTGAAACCAAGAAAAATTGCTCATCTGAATTTAGAATCCAATTAAACTAATATGATAGTGGTTGATGAAGCAAAGTAGCATAGAGGCTAAGTTCATGTGCTCTGGAGCTGGGCAGTCAGAGTTTGAATTTCATTTCTACCATTTATAGCTGTGCAATCATGGGCAAGTTACTTAACCTCTCTGTGCCTCAATTTCTTCATCTGCACAATGGTAATGAATAATAGTACCAATATCATAAAGTGACTGTAAGTAATGAATAAGTTAGTAATGTTTTTAAGCTTAAAGCAATCAATGCTTGGCTTATAAAATAATTTTTAAATGATAGTAATTATTAGTATTAGTAAAATAATATTCCTATGGTATTTATCAAATTATATGAAAATATGGGCCTGTTATTTCAGTAGTTCTATTTGTTGGCTACATAGATTAGGTAAGCTCATCTTGTTTAATCATAAAACAAAAAGAATAAACAGTTTTTTTAACCTTGTTAAGGAACCCAAGTCACATAATTCAGAAATGTTTCTAACTGGTGGCGTCTGCTTTGGCTCTGTCATGGCAAGAGAATGTTTATTGTTCCAGAAAGCGAAATCCTCATATTTGTGTAGCATAAAAGAAAAGCCCTTAATAAGATATATTTCCATACGCACGGTAGTGCCACATATAGTGGAAAATTACCTCTTCTAGGTTCAAATGTTCTGATTCAGAGCTGTCATTGCCTATTATCAGGCAGCAGGAAGGCATAAGTAAGAACTATGCATGTTTGTCATTAGATCCATCTACAACATTGATACTGTCAATCAGCCTCTGACAGCACCTTCCCCCAGCATCTTCCCCCCTGTGCCCCTTTGAGCATGCTCTGATGGAGTCTACCATCAGTGTGGTGAGAGTTTACCGTGTTTATAAGTGTGCAAACAAATTGAAGAGCAAAATTAATAAATATTGACCTAGTTTGTGACTGTAAATACTAGGGAAATAGTTAAATATATGGATACAAGGAGACAGGCAAATACTCACTTGGCATGAAACCAATAAAAATGCTTCTTGGTAAACAAAAAGTTCACCTTGTAAACAAAAAGAAATGAAAAGTTTGCCAAAAATGAAGCCCAGTGTAGTGCTACTGTGTAGTGCTACTCTAGCCTGACCGCAGTATTAAAAAAACACACATGCATGCACACACAAAAGGAAGCCCTCTTCACACTAATGCCCCAAGCACTTTAATGGGTCTTTAGATTTGGTAGACAAAGTAGAGTGACAGATGCCCTCTATGAGCTGGGTCCATCAAACAAGCCTGGCACTAACAGAATAAGAAAGGAGTAGCTCCGACAACATGGGCAATTGCATGCTCAAAGCAGCCTCAGACAGTGAGTAAGTTAGTAGACACAAACATAAACTAAATCTGTTAAGTTTTTGGTTTTGTTGACTGTAGCAACAAAACAGATAGAGAAATGCAGAGGCATAGACTTCTCAAACCCTGGGAAGAGCACTCTCATTCTCTCATTTAGAACTTCAGTTGCCAAAGTCATTGAGCTATCTTCACTGATTGTTCTACAGGACAAAGTCCTTTCTGTTATTCAGGGAGAATATTTCTGCAAATATCTCTGGACCGAAGTTGTAAGACATATTCTGAAAACATGACAGTTGTTTATGAAATAAAGTGATTTTCTTTTCTCATTAAAATCCAGTTATTCACAGGAACAGACAGCCAAATACCACATGTTCTCACTTACAAGTGGGAGCTAAACATTGAGTAGACATAGACACAAAGAAGGGAACAATAGACACTGGGGCCTACTTGAGCGTGGAGGGGTGGGAGCGGGGTAAGGACTGAAAAATCCCCCGTCAGGTACTATGTTCATTACCTGGGTGACAAAATAATCTGTACACCAAATCCCCATGAAACACTACCCATGAAAGAAATGTGCATGTGTACACCTGAACCTCAAATAAAAGTTGAAAAGGAAAATAAATAATTAAATTAAATCTAGTTATTTGTAATCCTTGCCAAAGAAAGCCATACAAACAAAATGGAGTAACATCTGTTACAAGATATTTTTTTTCCAATGAAAAATATGTCTTTAAAAATTTCATTGTCATGTGAATCATATATCCTAAGAAATTGAAATAGTTTCATGGTCCTTGAAAAGGTTAACCAAGACACGAGACTTGTACACAAATACACATATACACGGAGAGAATGGGAGTACAACTAAGAGACCACCCCAAATCCCCTTTTATAAATAGGCAGACAAAGCTCTCATTCACAATACTGGCTTGTTGGGAGAAAAGCATCCTCACAAAGGCAGAGAAAAACCTATAGTACATGCCAGTTCCATTAAACCTAATTCAATCAATAAATAAATGACTTAATAGGTAGATAAGAAGAATCAATAAAGCTAAGAAAAAAACAGAAAAATTATATCAAAACAACCAAGTATACAAACAGAAAAGCAAATTCCAAAAAAAAAAAAACAGGAATAATTCAGAAGACCAAATATAATTAGGTCAAAACCAAAATAAAGCAAAGGCCGTAATTAGAATTAACAGGAAATTATAGGGGGACATCTTATTGGCTTTTCTCATATACTTATGGCAGAGAAATGCTAACTTAAAATATATAGGTGTGTGTGTATATGTGTGTGTGTGTGTAAGCATACAAAATGTATATATTTTAAATATATATACGCACTAATATTTTTATTTATATATATATATATATATATATGGAGGATGGATAATACAGGAAATATAATATTTTTATAAACGCATTCCAGAAATAGAGGAGATAGTAAGAGTATTGTATTAGCTTCCTGTTGCTGTATTATCAAGTTAACTCAATCTTAGTGACTTAAAATGACACCAATTTATTATCTATCTTACAATTCTGTAAATTAGAAGTCCAACGTGTGTCTCACTGGACTAAAATCCAGGTGTCAACAGGGCTGCATTCCCTTTTGGAGATTCTAGAGGAAAATCTATTTCCTTGACTTGAAAAAGTCTTCTACAAACTTCCCTTGTTATTCTACTCAATCTCTCTATCTTCAAGTCTGTCAATGGCAGGTTGAGTCCATCATTGCATCATTGACCTTGCTTCCATTGTCACCTTTTATTCACTGACTCTTCCGCCTCTGTCTTTTAAGGATTTTTGCAATTACATTAGGCCAACTTGGGTGATCCATGATAATCTTCTAATCTTAAGGTCAGCTGATTAGCAACCATAATTCCATTTGGATCTTAATTTCCCTTTGCCATGTAACAACATTCTCACATATTCTAGGGATTAGGCTATCTCTCTCTTTTTTTGTGGGGAGGGGGGCAGTGGGGGCTGCTATTATTCAGACTACCACAGGTAGATCCAGAATCTACAAAGAACCTAAACAAATTTACAAGAAAAAACCAACCCCATCAAAAAGTGGTTGAAGGATATGAACAGACACTTCTCAAAAGAAGACATTTATGCAGCCCACAAACTTATGAAAAAAAGCTTGTCATCACTGGTCATTAGAGAAATGCAAATCAAAACCACAGTGAGATACCATGTCATGCCAGTTAGAATGGCGATGATTAAAAAATCAGGAAACAACAGATGCTGGAGAGGATGTGGAGAAATAAGAATGCTTTTACACTGTTGGTGGGACTGTAAGTTTGTTCAACCATTGTGGAAGACAGTGTGGAGATTCCTCAAGGATCTAGAACCAGAAATACCATTTGACCCAGCCATCCCATTACTGGGTATATACCCAAAGGATTATAAGTCATTCTACTATAAAGACACATGCACACATATGTTTACTGCAGCATTGTTCACAATAGCAAACGCTCGGAACCCACCCAAATGCCTATCAATGATAGGCTGGATAAAGAAAATGTGGCACATATACACCATGGAATACTATGCAGCCATAAAAAAGAATGAGTTCATGTCCTTTGCAGGGACATGGATGAAGCTGGAAACCATCATTCTCAGCAAACTAACACAGGAACAGAAAACCAAACACTGCATGTTCTCACTCATAAGTGGGAGTTGAACAATGAGAACACATGGATACAGGGAGGGGAACATCACACACTGGGGCCTGGCAGGGAGTGGGGGACTAGGAGAGGGATAGCATTAGGAGAAATAGCTAATGGGGATGATGGGTAAATGGGTGCAGCAAACCACCAAGGCACGTGTATACCTATATAACAAACCTGCACGTTCTGCACATGTATCCCAGAACTTAAAGTATAATAATAAAAAAAAGATATAATCAAAGGAAGATTTTAAAAATTATTCAGAGCAGAAGGTAAATATGTTTTTTGTTTACAAGGTTGTATTAAGTGTAGAGAAGGTTAAGTGGTGGAAATTACTTACCAAGACTTCATTTGGCTTTGACCTTCAGAAGATGAAATGGAAGTACAAAAATTTAAAACTTTCTAGATAAAATGAATAAAGATTGCATACAAAGCAACAACAAAAAATATTAAAATTAAATTTCTCAGTAGTATTCGATACTATAAGGAAATAAAAAAAATCCTTCCAAATTTGAGGGAAAATAATTTTGAATATAAACTGTACAAGAAGTAAAATCGTAACTTACATGTGAAAAGTAAAATTTTTTGCATATCCAAGGATGTAAAAAAATATACAACCCCATCAACTCAGAAAGAAAACTGAAAACAAAATTCTGAAATAGTCACATGTTGCTTAACAATGAGGATACTTTCTGAGAAATCTGTCATTAGGCAATTTTATCATTGTGTGAACATCATAGAATGCACTTACACAAACAGATGGTATAGCCTACCGCACACCTAGGCTCTGTGATATAGCCTATTTCTCTCAGGCTACAAACCTGTACAACAGGTTTCTGCACTGAGTCCTATAGGCATTTGTAACACAATAAGTATTTGTGTATATGTACAAATATATCTATAAATAGAAAAGGTACAGAAAAATATGTCATAAAAGATAAAAATAGTACACCTGTATGGGGCACTTACCATGAATGTATCTTGCAGGAATTGAAGTTGCTCTGGGTGAGTTAGTGAAGGAGTGGTGAGTGAATGTGAAGGTGTAGGACATTACTGTACAGTACTGTAGACTTTATAAACATTGCACATTTATCTACATGTATTAGTCCGTTCTCAGGCTGCTAATAAAGACATCCCCAAGACTGAGTAATTTATAAAGGAAAGATGTTTAATTGACTCACAGTTCAGCATGGCTGGGGACGCCTTAAGAAACTTACAACCATGGTGGAAGCGGAAGCAAACACGTCCTTCTTCACATGGCAGCAGGAGGGAGAATGAGAGCCAAGAGAAGTGGAAAGTCCTTACAAAATCATCAAATCTTGTGAGAACTTACTCACTATCATGAGAATAGCATGGGAAAAACCACCTCATAATTCAAGTAGCTCACACCAGGTTTCTTCCACCACATTTGGGGATTATAGAAATTACAATTCAAGATGAGATTTGGGTGGGGAGACAGCCAAACCATATCACTACACTAAATTCATTAAAATTTTTTTCAATAATAAATTAACTTTAGCTTATTGTATTCTTTATTAAAATTTTGAATTTTAACTTTCTTACTGTTGTAATAACACAGCTTAAACCAAATACATGTGTAGCTATACAATATTTTTCTTTAAATGCTTATTCTATAAGCCTTTTTATTCACAAAACTTAAAAAAAAAATCTTTTCTATGAAAAACAACTACATACATTAGCCTAGATCTACAGAGGGTCAGAATCATCAATATCTTTATCTTCCACCTCCACATCTTGTCCCACTGATAGGTCTTTAGGGTAAATAATATGCAGGGAGCTGCTATCTCCTGTGATAACAATGCCTTCTTCTGGAAACCACTTGAAGGACCTGCCTGAGGCTGTTTTACAGTTAACATTTTTTTATGAGTCTACTCTAAAATAAGATAAAAAGTATAGCATAGTAAATAAATAAACCAGTAACATAGTTCTTATTATCATTTTCAAGTGTTACGTATTATACATAATTGTATGTGCTAGACTTTCATAGGGCTGCAGATTAGTTGGTTTGTTGACACCAGAATCACTGCAAACACTTGAGTAACACATTAAGTTATGACATTATGATGGTTATACTGTCACTTTGTGATAGGAATTTTTCAACTCCATTATAATCTGATGGGGCCACTGTCGATGATGGAAATGTGCTTATGTAGTACATTACCGTACTTGGAAAAAACAAAATTTTCAAATGTACAAACCATTCAACTTAGAAAAAAATTACAAAAATTTTCTTAAATTTACAAACAAAAAAGAGATGCAAGAAGGAGACTGTCATGACAAGTTAGATGCATCGAGTGCAGAAAACTAAAAACAAAGCTTGATATAAAATTAAGATTTGTTACTCTATCGATAGAATGTTTCCCTTCAGGAGCACTATTTCAGTGATGTGAGCTTATATATATTTTTTTTCTGTTGGGTCTAAGCTTGCTACTTCTTTATGTACAATACAATATACAATATTTTAATTGTTAATGTATCACAAAAATATGTATAATGCGTAATACATGATATATATCTTATGTAATTTTTAATATGTGATATATATTTTATATATGTATATAAAACTTATAATATCTAGTACATAATATGAAATATGGACACCTTGAGATCACAGGGCACAATACTAGAGAGGATAGAGTTAGAGAGGGAGAGACCTCTAAAGCTTATAGAGGTCCCATTTGTGTTCTCAGCTGAGTACTGATAAGCACATGCCTATGAGGAAAACAATCAAAGGCAGAGGAAGAACCACTTAAAGCATTAGAAGGAACAATAGGCACTAATAAGAGTGAAAAACCTTAAGGTTGAACACTCTCATTGAAAGCCAGAGGTTTTCAAATTAGATAAAAGAGAAAGATCTCACTACATGCTATGTAAAATAAACCACTGTAAGTATAAAGCGCAAATGGTTTGAAAGTAAAAAGACGGAAAAAATGTGTACTATGCCTTCAGAAGAAGTTCAGAAAAAGGCATAGTTCATCAAGACTCAGAACTGTACACTAAAAGAATTTTACTGCATGAAATTCATACAATAATTTCATCAATGAAAAAATACATCTTATCCTTAAAAATAGTATTTGAGATTTTAAATAATGCAAGCAGAGGGATAAATACAAGTCCTTATAATAATCTCTGTGATTTTGTTAAAAAGGCAAAACTAAGAGCAAGTAGAAAGACCAATACTTAACAATTTTTTACTTTACAATGTTGCAAAATTTTTTTTAATATAATGTACAGTATCCAATAAATTATGCATGCTATTCAACACAATTATAAAATAACATTTGAATTAGATGATTTTATCCAATTCTAAACTAATATAAGTGTTCTGAGCACATTTAAGGTAGGTTAGGTGGTGCTATGAAGTTTAGTAGGTAAGGTATATTAAATGCATTTTTCAATTTACAATATTTTCAACTTAATGATGGATTTATTGGGATGTAATGCTATCATAAGTCAAGGAACATCTGTACAAAATATTAATGCCTTGAAGCACTTGAAAGTTTGTTATAAATGCTTTTCCAAGTTGTCACTGTCCCACATGGTTTGTCTGTCTTAATTTTTAGTACCGCTAATTTTCATCTTTATCTACTTTAAAAGTATTTGTGCACAAAGTTGGGAAAAGGCGTGCAAGCCAGATGTCATGTTCAGCTGTAAAAGTTTCAGTGAAGTTTTTGGTGGAAAATAAGGACAAAGTAACAATGAACTTAGCAATGCAATTCAAATCAAATGCTGTGGCAGTCATTTGAGTTATGACTTAATTCCCTTTTTGAAAAGTTCAAAGGGAAAGAAATGATTTCACAATTTCTGGACTGTAAGAAGCGTACATATAATCAGTCACCCTTGGTTATGTCCATACCCTTTCGTTTTCTTCCCCCGTTCCCCACATGGGGCATATTTTCCAGAGTGGGTGTTGAATAAATGTTAGTGGCATGAATAAATGAATATCACAAAGTAATATAAAACAAACAGATGACTTTGCTCAAATGAATGTCAAAACCGTGATAATCTGATTGGCCAAATGACTGGGTTAAAAGCCAGTACTAATTTTTATGAATTGTTCATTCATGAAATTGTGTTATACTGTCTCTTATATTTCCTATATCCAGTTTCATCGGTTGGCAAAAATTTAAGAATCTTTTTCCTACCTGATAGTGGGAGTCAACATATATTTTCTTTTCTTTGTCTACCTTGTAGCTGGATGGGGCTCTTTTCCCACCTATGGGCTTAGTGGCTTTAGCCATCTTAAGGCTCCAGTCATTAAAAGTCAACTTATTTCCCTTTGTTCTGGTACCAGTGTGTGAGCTAGGGACTGATATTTTCCCAATTTACAATAATTAAGTACTATCCTCAAGTCTATGCACAAAATTAAAAAAAATGATGTTTTAAAGGAAACAATTAAAAGGTATTGTCTAGGTCACTTAGTATGAGCAGAGTTCCCCAATGTATCTTTTAGCCATGAAACCTAGCATTTAGGAATGTATTATATTCTTTTCCTAATTAATAAATCCAAACTTTATTTCTCAATTGGCTATTTGTGTCATTTTTTTGTTCATGAGTCAAAACCTAAGAATGAATGAGGCATCAGTAGCATGGTGTATTGAACCCTAATATAAGAGTTCTCCAATCTGAGATTCTATACAGGCAACATAGGCAACAGCACCTTTAGTGGCCAGGATCACACAATGGTGGTTCTCACACTTTATTTAAAACTTATCTCAAAACAGAAAGATATGAATGCTATAGACAATTTATTTCATTTCATTTTATAATTTTATTAAGGTATTATTGACATATATTAAATTGCAAATATTTAAAATTAACAATATGATGTGTTATAACATTTGTACCTCCTCATGAAATCATTGTCATGTTCATAATAAAGATTATGCACTTTGGGAAGCCAAGGCAGGAGGATCACCTGAGGTCAGGAGTTCGAGATCAGCCTGGCCAACATGATGAAACCCCATTTCTACTAAAAATACAGAAATTAGCTGGGTATAGTGGTGCACACCTATATTTCCAGTGACATGGGAGGCTGAGGCAGGAGAATCGCTTGAACCCAGGAGGTAGAGGTTGCAGTGAGCCAAGATCATGCCACTGCACTCCAGCCTGGGCGACAGAGCAAGATCTGTTTCAAAAAATAAAAAAATAAAGATAATGAACATATCCATCAACCCCCAAAATTTCCTCATGTCCTTTTATAATTTCTCCCTCTACCTCTTTCTTGTGCCTGTCCTGCCCAAAGGGAGCTGCTAATCTGCCTTTGGTCACTTTAAATGAGTTTGCATATTTTCATATTTTATATAACTTTGTAGAATGATATAGTATGTACTCTTTATTTTCTGGCCTCTTTTACTTAGCATAATCATTATATTTATTAATGTTGTTCAGGTATAGATAGTTCATTCCTTTTTGTTTCTGTGTAGTATTCCATTGTATGGATATGTTGCAATTTGTTTATCTAGTCACCTCTTGAGAGAATACTTTTTGGAGATGGGGATGGCATTGAGTCTATAGATAAATTTAGAGCCATTTGAGCAATTTATAGCTTGTTACATTGGTACAAAAGTAATTACTAATACTTTTAATGGCAAATTAAATTTTTTGGTTTTGCCATTACTTTTAATGGCAAAACCTGCAATTACTTTTACATCAATCTAATTACAATATTGAATTTCCAAACTATAAAATGTTATATTTCTCAATTTATTTAAATATTTTCACTTTTCTAAGCAATGTTTTATCATTTTATTATAACAGGGCTTGCAATTATTTTGTCAAATTAACCCGTAAGCGTTTTATAATTTTGATACTATTTTAAGTGGTATTGATCTTTTCATTTTGTTTTTCAATTCATTCATTTTCTAATTTTAAATTTTATATGCTTATATATAAAACTAAAATTAATTTGTGTCCTTTAAACTTATATGCTGTGATATGGCTAAATTTACTCATGTTCAGTATTTTGGGAGGTAAATTTCTTAGGATTTTTTATGCACACAGTCATAATCCACCTCTTATTCATTTTCTTGCCTTATCACATTGGTGAGGACCTGGAGTACCATGGTAATTAGAAGTAGTAGAAACAGTCTGATTTGCTCAGTTCCTGATTTTAGGAGGGAAATGTTGACTCTTTTACCATTAAGGTATAGGGTTTTCTTAGACATTTTTCCCCTTGTTCCCAGAAAGGGGTTCCGATCCAGACCTCAAGAGAGGATTATTGGATCTCACGCAAGAAATAATTCAGGGTGAGTCTAGAGTGCAAAGCAAAAGCAAGTTTATTAGGAAGGTAAAGGAATAAAGAATGGCTACTCCATAGACAGAGCAGCCCTGAGGGCTGCTGACTGCCCATTTTAATGGTTATTTATTGATTATATGCTAAACAAGGGATGGATTATTCATGCCTCCCCTTTTAGACCATATAGGGTAACTTCCTGATGTTGCCATGGCATTTGTAAACTGTCATGGGGCTGGTGGGAGTGTAGCAGTGAGGACCATCGAAGGTTACTCTCAACACCATCTTAGTTTTGGTGGGTTTTGGCCAGCTTCTTTACTGCAGCCTGTTTTATCAGCAAGGTCTTTATGACCTGTATCTTCTGCTGACCTCCTATCTCATCCTGTGACTTAGAATGCCTAACCATCTGGAAATGCAGCCCAGTAGGTCTCAGCCTCATTCTACCCAGCCCCTAATCAAGATGGAGTTGCTCTAGTTCAAATGCCTCTGAAACTCTGGATGTGAAAGTTTTGAGTGTTAAAGGAACTTTTCATTTTAGGAGCTAACTTTACTCCCATGTGGTCATATACGCTGTACATTTTGTCCTAAGATATTTTGACTCAATATTCATGAGGGTTATTGCTTTGTAGCTTTATTTTTTTATTTTCTTGCAAGGTCTTTCTCAGGATTTGGTTTTGAAGTATTGTTAACCTCATAAAATGAGTTTAAAATGTTTTTTTGCTTCGTCTTTTTTTCCAAAAGAGTAAAGTCATCTTGGCCTGTAGTGTAATTTGTGGGAAGATTTTAAGTAAGAATGCAATTTCTATAATGAGAATAAAGCTATTAACATTCTATTACTTCTGATGTTAGTTTTGATAATTTTTATCTTTTAAAATTTAACCTAAGTTATTCAACTTGTTGACAAAGTTATTCACAAACTTTTTTCTTACCTTTTTGAAAGTCAGTAAGCACTATAGTAGTGTTTCCTCTTTCATTCCTGATATTAGAAATTTGTGTCTCATTGATCACTGAATCTCTGTTATTAGGACAATGCAGATAATATCGTAAAAAATTGTTAATATTGTTTAAAAATACCACTTACGTTCTTACCTCAACTAGGATATACAGCCCCTTCATTAGTTGCTAATCTTCTGTTGAAATGGCATTTCTTCCTTTAATTTGCCTTTCACTGACTGTTAGTGTTATTCTGCATCTTTTCACAGGTTTATGGATTATTTGCCTTTTTCTATGACTTCTATATTCGTATTTTAAGCCTATTTTTACACTGTGATGTTTATATTTTTCTTTTTTTTTTTTTTTTTTTTTTTTTTGAGACGGAGTCTGTCTCTGTCGCCCAGGCTGGAGTGCAGTGGCGCAATCTCGGCTCACTGCAAGCTCCGCCTCCCGGGTTCACGCCATTCTCCTGCCTCAGCCTCTCCGAGTAGCTGGGACTACAGGCGCCCGCCACCACGCCCGGCTAATTTTTTTTTGTATTTTTTTTTTTTTTTTTTTTTTTTTTTGTTTTTTGTTTTTTGTTTTTTTTTGAGACAGAGTCTCGCTTTGTCGCCCGGGCTGGAGTGCAGTGGCGCAATCTCGGCTCACTGCAAGCTCCGCCTCCCAGGTTCACGCCATTCTCCTGCCTCAGCCTCCGAGTAGCTGGGACTACAGGCGCCCGCCACCGCGCCCGGCTAATTTTTTGTATTTTTTAGTAGAGACGGGGTTTCACCGTGGTCTCGATCTCCTGACCTCGTGATCCGCCCGCCTCGGCCTCCCAAAGTGCTGGGATTACAAGCGTGAGCCACCGCGCCCGGCTTGTATTTTTTTTAGTAGAGACGGGGTTTCACCGTGGTCTCGATCTCCTGACCTCGTGATCCGCCCGCCTCGGCCTCCCAAAGTGCTGGGATTACAAGCGTGAGCCACCGCACCCGGCCTTATTTTTCTTATTAATTTGTAAACATGGTTTATATTTAGGAGTATTCATCCTTTGTTATATATGGTACAAATATTATCTCCAAGTCCATCATCTTATTTTTACTTTGCATATATCACCTTTTATCACATAGAATCTTTTATACTTTATAATGTAAATATGTGAATCTTTACAGCTTTCAGGTTTACTGAAAATATTTTTCTGTTTTTATAATGACAATTTTAATCCATCTATAATTTATTTTTTAATATAGCCTGTGGTTAAAAAAACTAACATTATTATTTTCTAAGGTGGCATATGGTTTTCTCAGCATCAATTTTGAACGATTAACTTGAATCTTGAGATTATAATTTTAGTTTATCATGATCAAACTTTCTAGTTTAGATCTGTTTGTATTTTCTGCCTAATTTGTGTATGTATTTATTCATGTAGTACTGCCATAATGTTTTAATTGTAGTAACTTTTAACTAAATGATACAGCTATCTCTGAGTAAATGGATACTCACCTTCTAATATGTTTTATTGCTTGACTCTGAATGCTTCCAAATTATATTCATTACTCAAGTTCTTAACTATTTACCCTTAATATTAATCCAGAGCTGCTGTATATTAAAAACTGGACTAAAATAGCTAAGTAATGTTTTTCAGTTTTTATTTATATTCCTAGATTTTTAAAATGAGAGAGTAACAGAATGTAATATTTTTTAAAAGCTCATAGTTTCTATCTCTAATTAAAACAAAATACCCTGTAGAATACCCTTGTGTCATTTACCCGGTTTCATTAATACTGGCTACTGAAGTTAATTTAAATTCACTCTTGTAAAGTGGGATTTCAGTATCAGCATTTTTTCTCTGTTAGCATACTCAGTGAGACTTATAAATAGTTATCTGCTTGGCAGTAAACACTAAGCAGGCTTGCCTATTGCAAATAATCTCAGCCAATAAGTGTTATTTATGTTCTATTTAGGAATAAAGATATTAATCTCAGATCACAAAAGGACATTTGTGTTAAAGCAATTCTGCTTTGATTAGTTGCATATGCAAATATTACTCAATCTCTTTCATCTCCTTCTTTGACAGTTGTATGGAAAGAAAACTAAATGCACAAATGCAGTCAAATCTACGATTAATACAATGAAACTGTGAGAACTGAATAACCAATGCATGTAGAATTACCTCTCATTCTGATTGGATAGTTTTTAAATGTTGACTAAAATTTAAATAAATAAATACAAAAAGAAGCTGTCTGAAATGACCTGTTATTATTTTATACCCAGATAAAACCTGGGTTTCCACTGATATGAGAAGGAACTTCTCTCTTTAAGGAGGTTTGGGTTTTTTGGTACTGTTTTCTGTACATTCTCTCAATCTGCTTTTGGAGTTTTTACTCAAATCCTTTATCTTTTGATTTTGGGGGAAAAAATATAGAAGCTGCACTAGATTCTGCCAAATCAGATAGAATTTTGGAGTCTTTCTCTCTCCTGGACAGCTACTGTCAATTGGTATGACATAGGCCTTTGTTTTGTTTGGCTGTGCTTAGTGTGTTTCTTTGCTGGTTTTTTTAAAACATATTTTTAGTATTAATTTGTTTAGATTGAGAGGGTTGGGAGTTATTCTTTCAAAGGTTATCCATTCATTTTGGAAGGCTTTTTAAATTGTGATATTGCATGCAAAATAATTTAATCCTGAACTGCATATTTCCTTTTATTTAAGCTTTTTCTCTCAGATGCTGGACCCACATTATTGACTAAGAATGAAAAGAATTCAGACCCAGATGTCTTTCCCTTGTAAAGCAGAGAATATAGAAAACAATGAAATTTGGGGTCCCTACTTCTCCTGCTTCACCTTTTCATCTTCCTCCTCCACCTTCTTCTTGTTTGCCAATCACCTCAGTTACTCACTGTGTTTTATGTTTCTAGCATGGCCTCAAAAATATCCTCACTTAACTGACTCCACAGTGATGGAGTAGTGGATTGCTGGAGGGACCAATATGTAGACACCCTTAGATAGAGGCTCCTTGTTTTTTTTTTATTATTATTATACTTTAGGTTTTAGGGTACATGTGCACAATGTGCAGGTTTGTTACATATATATCCATGTGCCGTGATGGTTTGCTGCACCCATTAACTCGTCATTTAGCATTAGGTATATCTCCTAATGCTATCCCTTCCCCCTCCCCCCAACCCACAACAGTCCCTGGAGTGTGATGTTCCCCTTCCTGTGTCCATGAGGTCTCGTTCAATTCCCACCTATGAGTGAGAACATGCGGTGCTTGGTTTTTTGTCCTTGTGATAGTTTACTGAGAATGATGTTTTCCAGTTTCATCCATGTCCCTACAGAGGACATGAACTAATCATTCTTTATGGCTGATAGTATTCCATGGTGTATATGTGCCACATTTTCTTAATCCAGTCTATTGTTGTTGGACATTTGGGTTGGTTCCAAGTCTTTGCTATGGTGAATAGTGCCACTATAAACATACGTGTGCATGTGTCTTTATAGCAGCATGATTTATAGTCCTTTGGGTATATACCCAGTAATGGGATGGCTGGGTCAAATGGTATTTCTAGTTCTAGATCCCTGAGGAATCGCCACACTGACTTCCACAATGGTTGAACTAGTTTACAGTCCAACCAACAGTGGAAAAATGTTCCTATTTCTCCACATCCTCTCCAGCACCTGTTGTTTCCTGACTTTTTAATGATGGCCATTCTAACTGGTGTGAGATGGTATCTCATTGTGGTTTTGATTTGCATTTCTCTGATGGCCAGTGATGATGAGCATTTTTTCATGTGTTTTTTGGCTGCATAAATGTCTTCTTTTGAGAAGTGTCTGTTCATATCCTTCACCCACTTTTTGATGGGGTTGTTTGTTTGTTTCTTGTAAATTTGTTTGAGTTCATTGTAGATTCTGGATATTAGCCCTTTGTCAGATGAGTATGTTGCAAAAATTTTCTCCCATTCTGTAGGTTGCCTGTTCACTCTGAGGGTAGTTTCTTTTGCTGTGCAGAAGCTCTTTAGTTTAATTAGATCCCATTTGTCAACTTTGGCTTTTGTTGCATTGCTTTTGGTGTTTTCGACATGAAATCCTTGCCCACGCCTATGTCCTGAATGGAATTGCCTAGGTTTTCTTCTAGGGTTTTTATGGTTTTAGGTGTAACATGTAAGTCTTTAATCCATCTTGAATTAATTTTTGTATAAGGTGTAAGGAAGGGATCCAGTTTCAGCTTTCTACATATGGCTAGCCAGTTTTCCCAGCACCATTTATTAAATAGGGAATCCTTTCCCCATTGCTTGTTTTTCTCAGGTTTGTCAAAGATCAGATAGTTGTAGGTATGCAGCATTATTTCTGAGGGCTCTGTTCTGTTCCGTTGATCTATGTCTCTGCTGTGGTACCAGTACCATGCTGTTTTGGTTACTGTAGCCTTGTAGTATAGTTTGAAGTCAGGTAGCGTGATGCCTCCAGCTTTGTTCTTTTGGCTTAGGATTGACTTGGCGATGTAGGCTCTCTTTTAGTTCCATATGAACTTTAAAGTAGTTTTTTCCAATGCTGTGAAGAAAGTCATTGGTAGCTTGATGGGGATGGCATTGAATCTATAAATTACCTTGGGCAGTATGGCCATTTTCACGATATTGATTCTTCCTACCCATGAGCATGGAATGTTCTTCAATTTGTTTGTATCCTCTTTTATTTCATTGAGCAGTGGTTTGTAGTTCTCCTAGAAGAGGTCCTTCACATCCCTTGTAAGTTGGATTCCTAGGTATTTGATTCTCTTTGAAGCAATTGTGAATGGGAGTTCACTCATGATTTGGCTCTCTGTTTGTCTGTGATTGGTGTACAAGAATGCTTGTGATTTTTGTGCATTGATTTTGTATCCTGAGACTTTGCTGAAGTTGCATATCAGCTTAAGGAGATTTGGGGCTGAGATGATGGGGTTTTCTAGATATTCAATCATGTCATCTGCAAACAGGGACAATTTGACTTCCTCTTTTCCTAGTTGAATACCCTTTATTTCCTTCTCCTGCCTGATTGCCCTGGCCAGAACATCCAGCACTATGTTGAATAGGAGTGGTGAGAGAGGGCATCCCTGTCTTGTGCCAGTTTTCAAAGGGAATGCTTCCAGTTTTTGTCCATTCAGTACGATATTGGCTGTGGGTTTGTCATAGATAGCTCTTATTATTTTGGGATACATCCCATCAATACCTAATTTATTGAGAGTTTTTAGCAGGAAGGTTGTTGAATTTTGTCAAAGGCCTTTTCTGCATCTATTGAGATAATCATGTGGTTTTTGTCTTTGGTTCTGTTTATGTGTTGGATTACATTTATTGATTTGTGTATGTTGAACCAGCCTTGCATCCCAGGGATGAAGCCCACTTGATCATGGTGGATAAGCTTTTTGATGTGCTGCTGGATTCGGTTTGCCAGTATTTTATTGAGGATTTTTGCATCAATGTTCATCAAGGATATTGGTCTGAAATTCTCTTTTTTGGTTATGTCTCTGCCAGATTTCGGTATCAGGATGATGCTGGCCTCATAAAATGTGTTAGGGAGGATTCCCTCTTCTTCTATCGATTGGAATAGTTTCAGAAGGAATGGTACCAGTTCCTCCTTGTACCTCTGGTAGAATTCAGCTGTGAATCCATCAGGTCCTGGACTCTTTTTGGTTGGTAAGCTATTGATTATTGCCACAATTTCAGAGCCTGTTATTGGTCTCTTCAGAGATTCAACTTCTTCCTGGTTTAGTCTTAGGGGGGTGTATTTGTCGAGGAATTTATCCATTTCTTCTAGATTTTCTAGTTTATTTGCGTAGAGGTGTTTGTAGTATTCTCTGATGGTAGATTGTATTTCTGTGGGATCGGTGGTGATAACCCCTTTATCATTTTTTGTTCCATCTATTTGATTCTTCTCTTCTTTATTAGTCTTGCTAACGGCCTATCAATTTTGTTGATCTTTTCAAAAAATCAGCTCCTGGATTCATTAATTTTTTGAAGGGTTTTTTGTGTCTCTATTTCCTTCAGTTCTGCTCTGATTTTAGTTATTTCTAGCCTTCTGCTAGCTTTTGAATGTGTTTGCTCTTATTTTCTAGTTCTTTTAATTGTGATGTTAGGGTGTCAATTTTGGATCTTTCCTGCTTTCTCTTGTGGGCATTTAGTGCTATAAATTTCCCTCTACACACTGCTCTTAATGTGTCCCAGAGATTCTGGTATGTTGTGTCTTTGTTCTCGTTGGTTTCAAAGAACATCTTTATTTCTGCCTTCATTTCATTATGTACCCAGTAGTCATTCAGGAGCAGGTTGTTCAGTTTCCATGTAGTTGAGCGGTTTTGAGTGAGTTTCTTAATCCTGAGTTCTAGTTTGATTGCACTGTGGTTTGAGAGACAGTTTGTTATAATTTCTGTTCTTTTACATTTGCTGAGGAGAGCTTTACTTCCAACTATGTGGTCAATTTTGGAATTGGTGTGGTGTGGTGCTGAAAAGAATGTATATTCTGTTGATTTGGGGTGGAGAGTTCTGTAGATGTCTATTAGGTCCACTTTGTGCAGAGCTGAGTTCAATTCCTGGATATCCTTGTTAACTTTCTGTCTCGTTGATCTGTCTAATGTTGACAGTGGGGTGTTAAAATCTCCCATTATTATTGTGTGGGAGTTTAAGTCCCTTTGTAGGTCACTCAGGACTTGCTTTATGAATCTGGGTGCTCCTGTGTTGGGTGCATGTATATTTAGGATAGTTAGCTCTTCTTGTTGAATTGACCCCTTTGCCATTATGTAATGTCCTTCCCTTGTCTCTTTTGATCTTTATTGGTTTAAAGTCTATTTTATCAGAGACTAGGATTGCAACCCCTGCCTTTTTTTGTCTTCCATTTGCTTGGTAGATCTTCCTCCATCCCTTTATTTTGAGTCTATGTGTGTCTCTGCACATGAGATTGGTTTCCTGAATATAGCACACTGATGGGTCTTGAGTCCTTATCCAGTTTGCCAGTCTGTGTCTTTTAATTGGAGCATTTAGCCTATTTCCATTTAAAGTTAATATTGTTATGTGTGAATTTGATCCTGTCATTATGATGTTAGTTGGTTATTTTGCTCATTAGTTGATGCAGTTTCTTCCTAGCCTCGATGATCTTTACAATTTGGCATGTGTTTGCAGTGGCTGGTACCGGTTGTTCCTTTCCATGTTTAGTGCTTCCTTCAGGAGCTCTTTTAGGGCAGGCCTGGTGGTGACAAAATCACTCAGCATTTGCTTGTCTGTAAAGTATTTTATTTCTCCTTCACTTATGAAGCTTAGTTTGGCTGGATATGAAATTCTGGGTTGAAACTTCTTTTCTTTAAAAATGTTGAATATCGGCCCCCACTCTCTTCTGGCTTGTAGAGTTTCTGCGGAGAGATCAGCTGTTAGTCTGATGGGCTTCCCTTTGTGGGTAACCCAACCTTTCTCTCTGGCTGCCCTTAACATTTTTTCCTTCATTTCAACTTTGGTGAATCTGACAATTATGTGTCTTGGAGTTGCTCTTCTTGAGGAGTATCTTTGTGGCGTTCTCTGTATTTCCTGAATCTGAATGTTGGCCTGCCTTGCTAGATTGGGGAAGTTCTCCTGGATAAATATCTTGCAGAGTGTTTTCCAACTTAGTTCCATTCTGCCCGTCATTTTCAGGTACACCAATCAGATGTAGATTTGGTCTTTTCACATAGTCCCAAATTTCTTGGAGGCTTTGTTCGTTTCTTTTTATTCTTTTTTCTCTAAACTTCCCTTCTCACTTCATTTCATTCATTTCATCTTCCGTCACTGATACCCTTTTTTCCAGTTGATCGCATTGGCTCCTGAGGTTTCTGCAATCTTTGCATAGTTCTCGAAACTTCGCTTTCAGCTCCTTCAGCTCCTTTAAGCCCTTCTCTCCATTGGTTATTCTAGTTATCCATTATTCTAATTTTTTTTCAAAGTTTTTAACTTCTTTGCTATTGTTTTGAATTTCCTCCCATAGCTCGGAGTAGTTTGATCGTCTGAAGCCTTCTTCTCTCAACTCGTCAAAGTCATTCTCCATCCAGCTTTGTTCCGTTGCTGGTGAGGAACTGCGTTCCTTTGGAGGAGGAGAGGTGCTCTGCTTTTTAGAGTTTCCAGTTTTTCTGCTCTGTTTTTTTCCCCATCTTTGTGGTTTTATCTACTTTTGGTCTTTGATGATGGTGATGTACAGATGGGTTTTTGATGTGGATGTCCTTTCTGTTTGTTAGTTTTCCTTCTACCAGACAGGACCCTCAGCTGCAGGTCTGTTGGAGTTTGCTAGAGGTCCACTCCAGACCCTGTTTGGCTGAGTGTCAGCAGCGGTGGCTGCAGAACAGTGGATTTTCGTGAGACCACAAATTCAGCTGTCTGATAGTTCCTCTGGAAGTTTTGTCTCATAGGAGTACCTGGCCGAGTGAGGTGTCAGTCTGTCCCTACTGGGGGGTGCCTCCCAGTTATGCTGCTCGGGGGTCAGGGACCCACTTTAGGAGACAGTCTGTCCGTTCTGAGATCTCCTGCTGTGTGCTGGGAGAACCACTACTCTCTTCAAAGCTGTCAGACAGGGACATTTAAGTCTGCAGAGGTTCCTGCTGAATTTTTGTTTGTCTGTGCCCTGCTCCCAGGGGTGGAGCCTACAGGGGCAGGCAGGCCTCCTTGAGCTGTGGTGGGCTCCACCCAGTTCGAGCTTCCTGGCTGCTTTGTTTACCTAAGCAAGCCTGGGCAATGGCGGGCGCCCCTCCCCCAGCCTCGCTGCTGCCTTGCAGTTTGATCTCAGACTGCTGTGCTAGCAATCAGTGAGATTCCATGGGCATAGGACCCTCTGAGCCAGGCGTGGGACACAATCTCCTGGTGTGCCGTTTTCCAAGCCTGTTGGAAAAGCACAGTATTAGGGTGGGACTGACCTGATTTTCGAGGTGCCGTCTGTTACCCCTTTCTTTGACTAGGAAAGGGAACTCCCTGACCCCTTGTGCTTCTGGTGTGGGGCAATGCCTCGCCCTGCTTCAGCTCGCGCACAGTGCGCCGCACTAACTGTCCTGCACCCACTGTTTGGCACTCCCTAGTGAGATGAACCCAGAACCTCAAACAGAAATGCAGAAATCACCCGTCTTCTGTGCTGCTCACGCTGGGAGCTGTAGACAGGAGCTGTTCCTATTCGGCCATCTTGGCTCCACCCCCTGAGGCTACTTGTAAATATAGTCAAGAGGGGTGATCAGCCTATCTTCTCACTTCAACTATGAGATGAGTTTCTTATTTCTAAGAAAACTGACTGTAAACCAAAAATAAAATTCTGAGTCCTCCCACTGACTGAATGGGAACCTCCTCTTAAGGAAAGGTAAGCAAACAAACCTGAAAAACTAGTTCAGGCCATGACAGAAGCCGGGGGCGGCGGGGGCGGGGCAGTGGTCAGAATATGCCTCATTATACTCCTTTCTCCTCAGAGTTCCTGAACTCAACTGACCAGTATTAACATTAAAATAGACATCCTAAGACTGAAAGAACAGACAATTTGTAGCCATAATATACCAATGCCAGCCTGACTCTTGAATAATGTCACAAGACAGATAACAGGTTCTTCAAAGGAAATCAAAGTATTTCACCCCAAAATACATTTCTTTGGCACATTTTGAAATGGCCCTGTAAAACTGTCTCTTGTAGGAGGAAATTTGCATTCTGTAGAGAATTTCTTTTCTTTACTAGGTCTCTTAGGAGAGTCTGACACTTTTGATAAGAGGCATTCCCATCTATTCTCTCTAAAGCCTGCTATATGGAGGCTTCGTCTATAAGACAAGAACCTTAGCTTTCACAACCGCCTCCACCACACATCCCGCCCCTTACATTAACCCAAGCTTGTTTCAACTCCTCAGGCAGTGCTTAACCCCTTCAACCAACTGCCAATCAAGAAATCTTTAAATCTACGTATGAGCTGGAAGCCCACCTTTCGAGGTGTCCTGTCTCTCTGGACCAAACCAATGTACACCTTGCTTGTATTAATTTGTCTTTACGTGTAACTTCTGTCTCTCTGAAATGTATAAAATCAAGCTGTAATCCAATAACCTGGGATATATTCTCTCAGGACCTCCTGGGGCTGTGTCACAGGTTATGATCCTTAACCTTAGCAAAACAAACTTCTAAATTGATTGAGTTCTGTCTCAGATACTCTTTGGTATATAAGACCTATGTTCAGTTGAAATAGAAGATGGCCATTTATCTCAGAGCATCTATCTAGAATTTCTTGGATGTCCTCCCACTATTATGCTTCTTCTTTAATTTTACTTATGAAATTGTGACTATTTTAATGAATAGAAGAGAGATTTAAAAATAAATGATAAAAACATTCTCAATAGTCTAGGGTTCAGGGTTAGTTGGCAGTGAAAACTGCTGAATATTAAAAGAGTAATGCTGGTATGCTAGACTATTGTAACACTTTCTCTTTGAGTTTGTCTTACTTGAAATTACAAGATTCTGTATGGCTCAGGAAAAAGACTGATAATTAGTAACATTTTGCTTCTACTTCTATTGTCCACTGAAGATCATTTTGCTTCATTAGTTGGTCAGTAGAAAAGAAGCTCCATGATCTGTTGAACAAGTGTATTACAGTATGAATCTATGACAAAAGGAAGTTTGAAATGACTTCTTTCTTCTGGCATCCCAATATAAGTGTCTTTTGGTAAAAAGAGTTACTTTTATGTCAAATGGCTGGTTGGCAATATAATATTTTAAAGACAGGAAGCTGAAAGATGCTATTCCCAAACAAAGCATCTGTAGTGTTAACATCTGTATTTGAGCATCTTTTATTTTCCAAAGGGGTGCAAGAGATAAGAAAGGCAGAGAAATCCACTTGAATAAAGCTTTTCAAAATGGATGGAGCAGAAAGCATTCCCAGATGCAAGTCAAGTTCAACCCAAGAACATGTCTCTCAGTGCTTTCACAACTAGTTAAAATACAAGACCAATAATACCTCAGCTCTCAAATCAGTGCTGAAATCCAGCAGAAGGTTGTTAATATTGATATGGTTAATATACATCAAACAGGATTCCTTTAATTTTCTGAATCGAAAAATTCTCCACAGTGTTGACATTTCCTTACTGAACTCTCAGGATTGTTTGGCTTCAAAGGCTGTTGGGCCCAAGATGCATTTTGTTTTAAATAATCCTTCATAAAAAATTCAGCTTTCAGTCTAATATGATTGAAACTCAGCTTGAGTGTGTTTTATAATGCATTGAACTGGAAAGACTATGGGCACTGAATTATTCAAAACATGGTAGGCAAATGAGTGATATGTGTTCTCATGTGGGGAGGGGGCGATCAAAGAAATCAGTGAGACTTGATATGTCTTGTTATCTCATTTTATTTACCTTTTAGAACTCCTCCAAATATTAGAGGAAAGAAATCAATATCAATTTTCACCTCTGTCACGTTCCACACTTCAATTATTAATGAATGTCAAATTTGACCACAGTTCTCTGTACCACCTGCACTGCAATAATATTTCTGAGCCTTTATTAAAAATGTAAAATTGTCATTGAATTTCCAAATATGATTCTCCAGTGGCTAATTTGGCTTGTTTTATTAATAAGCGGGTTCTGATGAGTAGTACTAATTTAATATGCCTGCATGTAAGATTAAACTATAAATTATTCCTGCTGAAGGTGATGAGATATGACTGCTGTGTGGTTCTTGGGCAATAATCTTCCTGAATTAACCCTGCAAGCACACAATTCGTGGAAGAAACCATTACTTCATATATCAAAAATCCTGATATCTCTTTGTATGTTTGCTTTAGCAGAAGAGTGTGCACAAACACGTGTAAAACACATGATGGGTGACAAAATACACATGCATACCATACGTGGCTTACTTGAATTTCCAAATAAAATTTCTCCAAAGGAAATGACTTTACTAGTGATTTGTATAGTTTATTAATTTTGGCCACATTAAAATACCTCATGAAATCACTTACCATTCTGCTGTCAATCTGATGTTTTCAATTCTGAGATGCTGAATATAAATTAAAGCAATTATTAGAGTCCTGGACCATGCAAAACTCTTTAGTTACGGGAAACCTGGTGATTGGAGGTCAAAATTGCCACCAAATATTTCTGTACTCCAAGAGACAATTGGAATATCAATGTGTATCTGCTTAAGGATAGAATGTTTCTAGGAAGAAACTAGGTATATTTTATTTTATACTAGAAGGAGTCAACAGCCAGGGCTGTGGATAGGTGAGTAGATGAGACTTTCATTGCTTTGTACAATAAGCCACAAACAATACAGGAAGTAGCCGCTAGCTTTTTATTTGTCTTTGTACTAAGCTTTCTTTAGTATATTGCTCCTGATCAATTACACTTAAATCAACAGGAGTTGCTTGAACATTGGACAGTTGTGTTCCCATGCCCTAAAGCATTTTTGAGGGTTACTGAGATAGAACTAATTAAAAAATACTCCCTCTAAATTTTCTTTAGTGTGGCATCAATGAACATAGCTTAGAGGAAAAGAATTCCACCTTGATTTCCTGGTCTGCCACTCTAAGGCCAGGCAAACATAAACCTTCAGAGCAAAACACTTCTACATTTGCTCCAAGTTGAGAATTTGGTCTCCATATTCTTACATAAAAGGTAAATGAAGGCCTAATTTCCCTATAATCATTTTCGAAAGAGTAAATATAGTTAGTCATTCATAAGTGACAGTGAAAATTAGGATTTTCAAATATCTAACATTTCACCAATTGCTTAGCATATTTTTGTTGAATAGTGTTTTATTTTTATCTTGAAAAGCCACTATTCACAGTCATAAACTTTTGCATTCACTTTAACTACCAAGACTGAACAGTTGCTTGACCTATAAATGCAATAAAGCATCAGGTCACAGCAGAATCACAACAAATATTTTATTTCATATCAGAGTGAATTGATTGTTCAGGTGCAAAACTAGAATACCTTCATTTTTACTCTTTTTTCTGGCTTTAGATTATTGCATTCTGAACAGAATGGTTTTACTTGAGAAATGTAAAGGAGAAATGTTCACTTTTCTTAACATGGAAATTGATAACCTTAGTAGACAGAGCCAAGAAATGTTTTTATTCAGCTGAATTCATGTTTTCAGTGATGATTCAAGGTTTAATAGGAATTTCTTCCACCACTCCAAAATCTGAGTGTGATCAGCTTCTCATCAAAGTTCATGACAGGCCATTATCTGTTCTGTAGAAAGGAAAATCAAAATACTATGGTTCTCTAGTGTTTTATTTGACTTATTAACCAATGGACAACCATTGAGTGAAGACATCATTGCTTTAAAAAAACTGTTAAGGTGAAACTTAATGTATCCTGGTGTTGTGGCCTGATTTGGAAGCTTAGTTTCTGAGCATTTTATAATGTACCAAGGAGAATAGACCCAGGGATATCTTCCATAGGCCCATAGTGAATGTTTGTTCAATGGGGAAAAAATGAATATATAGTTCAGGAGAGACATCTGACAGGTAATTGACATTTCTGAGTGATAATGCTCAAACTCATCTATCATCATACACTGTGAAGTATTCTTCTGAAATGAACTTTCTATAAATAAGAAATAAAAATTCAATTATGGAAGGACTTCCAGTTTCATCTCTGATGTATAAAATGCTTGGCAGTTGTCACTCCATCTTTACGAGATAAAGCTAAACAAACTGAAAATCAATGACTTTTCTTAGATCCATAAGAAAACTGAGGTTGCAGGATAAACTGCCACAGCCCGGAATGTGGAGAGAGAGGTGATTCCAGTGAGTCACAATAGAAATCAGATCTGCTTACCTGGAGCAGAAGTGGCTAGAGTAATAACTGGTAGGTACAATTATAATTGTCCGATGGGTTTTTCCTGTCCATTACACAGACAAAATCAATTCACTGAGACCAGGGCATTGCGGTAAAGAAAGAGTTTCACTGATGCAAGGCTGGCCACATTATGTGGGAGAGAGTTATTACTCACATCAATCTCCCCATAAATTTGGAGGCTAGGGTTTTCAAAAATAGTTTGGAGGGCAGGGGGCTACGGTATGGGTGGTGCTGATTGGTTGGGAATGCAATCATAGGAATTTGGAAAATGGTCCTTGTGCACTGAGTTTACTTCTAGGTGGGGGCCACAGGACTGGTTGAGTCATGGATCTGGGTGGGGTCATCAAATTGTCAGAAATGTAAAAACCTGAAAAGACATCTCGAAAGGCCAATCTTAGGTTCTACAATAGTGATGTTAATTACAGGAGTAATTGGGGAAGTTACACATGTTGTGACCTCCAGAACAATGGCTCGTAATCATTTAACTATGCCTATATTTTAGCAGAATTTGGGCTCCTCTTATTCTTCTAATCTGGTGGTCTTTTCATGAGTTTTACAAAGGTGGTTTAATTTTCGGGAAGGGCTATTATCATTTAAACTATAAACTAAATTTCTCCGAAAGTTAGCTTGGGCCAAGCCATGGAATGACCAAGAGCAGTTTAGAGGTTAAAGGCAAGAAGGGGGTTGGTTATACATCAGATCTCTTTCACTCTCACAATTTTCTCACTGTTGTAATTTTTGCAAAGGTGATTTCACACTTAAATGGTAATTTTGATAAAACTGGAGGCTGAGTGTGGACTAGCATGAGAGTGAAAAACTCTGGTATCTGCAGCCTTTGGGGATTTCATACTTTTGTGAAATTTACCTCCAGGAATCATACCAGGTTCTCACACTGAATAAAGATGAGAAGATGCACTCATGAAGATCAGAGGAAGATTCACTCATGGCTTCGTCAGTAGAGGGGAAGTTTAATCATTGTGAAATATATGCAGAGAGTTTTCCATAAAAAAGGCCTACTCTTCAGGAGGAAGATTTTGCCAGAACTTTGACACAGCTGGAATAAGGATCTTCTTCCCTCTCCAGCCCCCTTTATTTTTATCTTACCTAAGAGGAGTGGGACATAGGCAACAAGCGTCAAAGCTTTAAGGAAATAGATTAGAAACACTGCAGCCCAGAGAGACACAGGCCCACCAGAAAACTGAGATTTAATTGTAAGGTCATAAAACACTCTTTCTTCCCCATATCTTAACACTACAACCACTGGGCTCCAGTATAATAACATTAGATTACAGCTGAAAGAACTCCAAAATGAACTGTCTCTGAGGAAGTCCAAAGTTTCTAACAGGAAAGATAAAAAGCCTCTGGTACCTGTAGCTACAGAAAACACTAAACACACCTCAACTTCCAGCAAAGTATCATAAATCCTCACTCTAAATGCCTATGTAGCTCAGCTTCTATTACCTGATATAGTACGTCCAGCTTCCAATTAAAGAATTACAAGTCATGACAAAAGGCAAGAAGAATACAATATGGGAAGACAAAGCAAAGATCAGAAACAAACTTGAGAATGATGACAATATTAGAATTCTCTGAGAGGGAACTTAAAATAAATATGATTAATGTGGCAAGGAGTTTAATGGAAAAAGTAGATAACATGTAAGAACTGATGGATAAGCAGAGAGATGGAAACCCTGAGAAGGAATCAAAGGAAATTCTAGAAACAAAAAACACAGCAACTGAAAGGAAGAATGAATGCCTTTGATGGACTCATGATTAGACTCAACACAGCCAAGGAAAGAATCAGTAAGTTTGAAGGTACATCAACAGGTATCTCCCACCAGGTCTGTCCTGCAGACGCTGGCAAAGCAACAGATGAAAGGAGTACTCAGACACAGGTATGCAGTGTAAGAGCAGCTAGGGAACTGCCCAGCACTAGTGGCAGAAGAGTGAGCAATTCCAAACAGCAGGAGCTGCTTGCTGTTATTCAGTACAGACGTAATGCTGAAAGCCTGGAGCAAACACAATCTGTGGGTAATTAACATTGTTGTTCATCCTTTCAGGGAGCAGTTACATGAGTGGATGATCAAAGGTGGGTTTCCAGACAACATAAGTAAACAAGTCTATTTAAGGTAAATTCTCCTACACTCCCTTGTACCGATTCCTCACCCTCTGCCTCAAGGTAAGGGAACAGTTGCCTTCAGCTTATTCTCCCCTGAAGCTATGCAGAGCCTTCTGACCTTTCAGAAGGCCTGCTCCTTTCCCTATAGCTTCTCCAACCACTCTGACCAATCTCCTACAATTTCCCAAAGTGAAATATAATATTACTCTACTATACTGTTGGACACCAAATATATACCACCCCAAAATACCAAAATATACTTCTTTGGCATAGTTCAAGATGGCTTTTTTTTTTTTTTTTTTTTTTTTTTTGAGACGGAGTCTCGCTCTGTCGCCCAGGCTGGAGTGCAGTGGCGCAATCTCGGCTCACTGCAAGCTCCGCCTCCCGGGTTCACGCCATTCTCCTGCCTCAGCCTCTCCGAGTAGCTGGGACTACAGGCGCCTGCCACCACGCCCGGCTAATTTTTTGTATTTTTAGTAGAGACGGGGTTTCACCATGGTCTCGATCTCCTGACCTCGTGATCCCCCCGCCTCGGCCTCCCAAAGTGCTGGGATTACAAGCGTGAGCCACCGCGCCCAGCCCAAGATGGCTTTTAAGAGAAACTGCAGACACATGAATAGCTCTATAAAGCTGTCTTTTTGCAAAAGACAGCTTTATTAAAAAGCTATCCTTTTACATCTATCTACATCAGTGAAGTAAATAGCAGATGCAAGCAGAGACTTTCTCTGAGGCCCCATATTAGCCTAAATACAGATCTTGGAAAGGCATATTGAAACCTTGCCCAGAGATCACAACAGGCTACATTCTATTCTAAGGGCTGCTACCTGAGATACTTTATCTACATATTAAGGCAACCTTTGTTTGCAGTGCAATTCCTCCCTTCACCCTCCTGTAGCTTGTCCACATCATCCTTCAGGAACCCCCTGATCCTTATTCCATTCTGTGTTGTATAAAACTCCAATCATCTTATCTATCAAGTCTTAATTTTGTGAGGCTCTCATGCATATGCACATAATTTGTATGCCTTTTCTCCTTTTAATCTGTCAACTGTCAGTTTACTCTAGAAATTCAAATTTTTCTATTTTCAAAGGGTGGAAGGAAAGTTCCTTTCACCCCTACACTACTCATAATAGAATACCAGAATGAGAAGAAAGAGAGAAAGAAATATTTAAAGTAATAATGGCTGAAAAAAATTTAAAATGATCAAGACACCAAAGCTGAGGTTAGTGAAAGATACCAATCCATAGCTCAGAGAACACCAAGGAGGATCAATGCAAGCAACAAAAACAAAAACACTTCACATACCTAGGAATATCATGTTCAAACTGCTGAAATCTAAAGACAAGAAGACAGTCTTTAAAGAAGGCTGGGGGGAAAACAAATCAAATTATCTACGTTTTAAAAAGGAGAAAAATTACAGAGGATTTCTTGTCAAAAACTTCACAGTGAAGAAGAGAATGGAGTGAAATATTTAAAGTTCTGGAAGAAAAAAACCACCAATCTTGAATTCTGTATCCAGATAAATTATTCCTCAAAAATGAAGGAGAAATGAAGACTTTCTCAAACAAAAACTGAGGACATTCATGGCTAGCAGACCTGCTATGCAAGAAATGTTAAAAGAAGTTCTTCAGGGAGAAGGAAAATAATGTAAGTCAGAAATGAAGATCCACATAAAAAGAAAAGCATTATAAAAGAAATTAATGAAGGTAAAATATCTTACTTGTATTGATTTAAAAACAACTCTTCAGGTACTAGTAACAATGTATTGTGTGATAAGAAGAGTCAGGCATACTCCATTATAACGTACATAGAAGACTAAAATGTGCTACCTCAAAATATGCCTTTTTGGCAAAAGGAATATTTTGAATTGATTAAGAAACTGCAGACACAGGAGAAGCTCTGAAAACAGAGAGATTATCCTTCAGTAAGGAAAATTTATGTCAATAAAGAGAATGTCCATTTTTAAGAGTATCTCCCTCTTTGTATCAGGCAGAGAAGGATGACTAAGTTAGCCTTTGCTGATGCAGAAGACACTGAGTTAAGTCTACATAACAAACCATATTCTTATTTATTATGCTTTTCCTGGTTACCTTGCCATTACTGGCCTCTCCTGTACTCTTCTTTGTTTAAGTTAAAGATGCTATTTAAACTTGAACTCAAAGCCACCTATTTTGATACTATGTAAAAAATTATGTTGCAAACTCACGCCCTAAAACTTTTTCTTTAAAGAGGTATAACTGACGCACTCAGAGAGAGAGAAAATGGAATCGTATAAAATGCTTAGAGAAGGTAGAAAAAGCAGGAGAAATTTCAATTGTGCAAAAGAGATTGGAAAAAGAAATTGTCTTAAGAAAAAAGCAAGTCTAATACAGCAGATGAATTAGAGTTAAAAAATGCATTCCCTTTTTTATCTTTTTCTTTGAGACTCTTTTAGGTTTTATGATATAAGCATATTCCTCTTTTATTCTTTCCTTGCCTCACAGGATGGGGTATAAGACTCAATCATCCACAAAGTGTTTTGTGATCTTTTGATCAAAGACCTTATGAAAGCAAAGTAGCATTATTATTTTGAAACAGTTACTGGCCCTGGGTGGGGGTGGGGAGGATGTATAACAGAGAGAGAAAAATGGAAAAAATTGAAAGAATGCAGGTCATAAAAATCTAATGCTAGAAAGGATAAAAGCTATGGCCACTTAAAACACATGCATACTTATTTAGAAAGTGAAAATCCACTCAATCAAGCTAGTCATTCCATCTTTCCAGGGCTGGCTTCAAATGTGACTATTTTCCATTCATTTGCCTGCCTAGTAGACTGAATAGAATCTTAGGCCATATCATTCAGTTGAAACAGCTGAACTGGTTGTTCATATGGACACAAGCACAATTTAAGTTGCTTGAGCGCTTATGCAAGTCCCACAGGGTGGAGGTTGAAGAAAGAGGAAAGCAAAGGGCAATAAGGAGGAGAGGGAATCCCACAGTGTTGCTGGAGTTGGGGCCCAAAATAAACAATGCGCTGTGACCTATTTAGCAAATGGAAACGCAAACCAGAGAAAGCAGCCAAGGTCAGGGACACACATCCTCTCCTGCTGAGATGATTTGGGATGCTCAGAACAAGAAAATGAATAGCTCACATGAGGGAGTTTCCTTGAATTCCCCTGGGTAATAAATCACTGACTGTAGTGAAGTTTCTGCTTTTGTAAAACTCCGTTAAATAAATGGCAGCAGCAAGCTGGGGTCTGGTTTATATGCATGTTCCTTCTTTAGCTTAAAGGCAACATCCAATTAAAAATTCTTTTTGGTCCAGCCTGTTTTTATTAAAGCCTGGATTGCCTTCCTCTCCACCTGTCCCCCAAAGTTACCAGAGAAGCCTCTGAAACCAGACTCACTTTAGACCTATCCGGATGAAATGCTTGGACTCAAATGCTTATTTCACAGTATACATTTTTTAGGTGATTTGGCGTCCCAAAGTCACTTCATTTTATTCAAAGCTTTGTATTCATCAGGAGGAAGAAAGAGGTCCAACTGTGTAGCCCAATACCATAGAAAGCCTCAGAATGAAGTAAAGAAAGATAGTGTTGGTGGATTTCTGTCTATATCTGTATTATCTGACTATCTATGTATCTATCCATCCATGTTGTGATCCTAATTCTGATAAGATATGCATAGAAAAATAACTGCCAGAAAATGCACTGAAAGGTTCAAAACAAGTGTTGTTAGGTGATAGTATTATAAGTGATAGTCTTCTTTATATTTTGTTGGTATTTTCTAACTTTCTAACAATTTATATCAATGCTGTCCAATAGAAATAAAAAGATAATGAGCAGCAAGTATAGCCACTTATGTTATTGTACACTTTTTTAAGAAAAAAGGGTAAGTTAATTTTAATTACATATATTACATAATTTAGTACATCTAAAATATTATTTCAACATAAAATTATTGACATATTTTCAATTTTTGGCTATCAGCTCTGCAAAATCTGATATAGAGTTTATACCAACAGTACATTTCAATTTGGAATAGGCATATTTCTAGAGATCAGTGGCCATTGTATTGGACAATGCAGTTCTACAGGAAAAATAACCGTGTGTGTGCGTGTGTGTGAGAGAGAGAGAGAGCGAGCGAGAGAGAGAATAATAAGAGAGAATGATAGAAATAATGTAGAGAATTGTTTCCTAAACTATTCTGTGGAACGCTAATACTTTCATGTCTCATGAGATTTTACCAGATAGCAAAATAGAAAAATATTTGTTGCAAAGAAATAGAAAAATATATGTCGCAAAGTCAAATAACTTTGGAAATTCCAGTATAAGCAAAATTAAATCACTTTCTCTGCTGTAGGACTCCTCAAAGCCTTTAATATGCTAATATGCTTTATAAAGCTTTAAGAGAAGTATATGGTTTACTACTATTTTCATTAACTTTTCAGCAAAAGCCTTGATATAGTTTGGATCTGTGTCCCCACCAAATCTCATGCTGAATTATAATCCCCAGTGTTGTTGGTGGGGCCTGGTGAAAGGTAATTGGATCATGGAAGTAGATTCTCATGAATGGTTTAACACTATCCCTTTGGTGCCGTTCTTGTGATAGTGAGTGAGTTCTCACGAGATCTGGTTGTTAAAAAGTGTGTGGCACCTCCCCCCTCTCTCTCTCTCTTGATCTTGCTCAGGCCATGTGCTGTGCCTTGTCCCCTTTTGCCTTCCACTATGATTGTAAATTTTTTGAGGCCTCCCCAGAAGCTGAGCAGCATCATCATCTTACAGGATACATGGAACAATTTTAGAAAGTTTGATGTAGAAAAATTAGCAAATGAAATAAAAATATGCACAGGGAGTTAGTATTGAAATGTTATGCCTTATTGGAAGAATCATGATCCTCTGTGTGTGTATGTGTGTATGTGTGTGAGAGAGAGAGAGAAAGAGAGAGAGAGATACAGAGAGAGAAATGGATTCACAGAGTATGCAGTACATTAATAATACCTCCTCTTCCATTTATTTTCACATGTACTATTTTAACATTACAATAGTTCTGGGGAGCAATGCAAAATAAATGTAACAGGGATTATTGTTTCTATTTTACATAAGATAGAAAAAGGGCTTCTGCATATTAAATGTTTATTGCCACACTATTAATTTTTTGCAGATTTATGAATTTTTGAATTTAGAACTGCTGCATCCCAGCTGTAAAGATTTTCTTTTAAACTGTACTATTTTTTTTCAGATTCTCATTTTAATGTTTATATTGATGCAAATTCAATTTATTCCCTTAGTAGTAAAATGGAATATTGCTGTCATTCTCTTACCCAGATGATGCCTTAACTAGATAATAAAATGTGTTTAGCTTCTGAGAAAACCACAAGCTGCTTGTCATTAATTTCATCTAGAATTTCTTGTGTCATTAGTAATTTCTCCTCTCTTCCTCTTTTTTTTTTCTACAAATATTCTTGATCTCTGAAACTTTTGTTCTCAGAGAAGGCAAGCAGAAATAAAGTCAGATGCTTAAAGAAGGTCAAAATTTGAGCTGAGCATATACTAGCACTAGGAAAGTCATCATAAGTAAAAAGGAATACTTATATTTTCAAATAATAATTTTACGGAATGATGTTGTATTGGAGGGTTTGATTATCCTAAGCCCAATAAGGACAACCAAGACAGTATGCATGTTCTTGTTTGCCAACAGAATTATTTGAGCTAAATCGAAAAGTTGTCCTACCATAAATAGGTAGAAGTAAAATCTGAAATGATAATTTTAAATGCAGGTGAACATTAATTTTCATTTTGCAAAAGCTGCACCTGAAATACTTCAGGAATGAGAGGATTAGAGCTAAAAAAGTTTTTAAACTTTTAAGTTTATGGGGACATTTGTAGGTTTTTTGTAGACGTAAACTCATGTCATAGGAGTTTGTTGGACAGATTATTTCAGCACCCAGATGTTAAGCCTAATACGCATTAGTTTTTTTTCCTCATCCTCACCCTCCTTCCACTCTTCACATTCAGGTAGGTCCCAGTGTCTGTTGCTCCCCTCTATGTGTTCATGCGTTCTCATAATTTAGTTCCCACTTATAAGTGAGAATATGTGGTATTTGGTTTTTTGTTCCTGCATTTGCTAAGGATAATGGCCTCCAGCTCCATCTATGCTCCTGCAAAGGATGTGATCTCCATCTTTTTATGGCTTCATTGTATTCCATGGTGCATATATACCACACTTTCTTTATTCAGTCTACCATTGATGGGCATTTAGGTTGATTCCATGTCTCTGCTATTGTGAATAGTGCTACAATGAACATACACGTGCATGTGTCTTTATGGTAGAATGATTTATATTCCTTGGGTATATACCCAGTAATGGGATTGCTGGGTTGATGGTAGTATTGTTTTTAGCTCTCTGAGTAAGCACCATGCTGCTTTCAACAATGGTTAAACTAATTTACACTCATACCAACAGTATGTAAGTGTTCTCATTTTCTCCACAACCTCACCAAATGCTATTTTTTGAGTTTTTTATAACACCACAATATTGTGGTGAGTTATTTTTTGACTTTTTAATAGTAGCCATTCTGACTGGTATGTTATCTCATTGCAGTTTTGATTTGCATTTCACTAATTATCAGTGATGTTGAGCTTTTTTTCATATACTTGTTGGCTGCATGTGCGTCTTCCTTTGCAAAGTGTTTGTTCATGTCCTTTGCCCATTTTTTAATATTTTTTTCTCTTGTAAATTTGCTTAAGTTTCTTATAAATGCTAGATATTAGAGTTTTGTTGAAGGCATAGTTTGCAAATATTTTCTCTCACTCTGTAGGTTGTCTATTTACTCTGTTGAGAAGTTTCTTTTGCTGTGCAAAAGCTCTTTAGTTAAATCCCATCTGTCAACTTTTGCTTTTGTTGCAATTGCTTTTGGCATCATCATCATGACATCTTTGCCCATTCCTATGTCCGGAATGGTATTGCCTAGATTGTCTTCCAGGGTTTTTATAGTTTTGAGTTTTACATTTAAATCTTTAAGCCATCTTGAATTTTGTTTTGTATATGGTGTAAGGAAGGGATCCAGTTTTAATCTTCTGCATATGGCTAGCCAGTTATCCCAGCACCATTTATTGAATAAGGAGTATTTTCCCCTTTGCTTGTTTTTGTCAGCTGTCTCAAAGATCATATGCTTGTTGGTGTGAGGCCTTATTTTGGGGCTCTGTATTCTGTTCCATTGGTCTATGTGTCTGTTTTTGTACCAGTACCATGCTGTTTTGGTTGCTGCAGCCCTGTAGTACAGTTTGAAGTCAGGTAGCATGATGCCTCTAGCTTTGTTCTTTTTTATTAGAATTGTCTCAGCTATTCAGTCTCTTTTTTGTTTCCATATGAATTTTAAAATAGTTTTTTTCTAGTTCTGTGAGGAATGTCATTGGTAGTTGGATGGGAATAGCATTGAATGTATAAATTGCTTTGGGCAGTATGGCCATTTTAATGATATTAATTCTTCCTACCCTTGAGCATGGAATATTTTTCCATTTGTTTGTCTCATCTCTGATTTCTTTGTAGTTTTCATTGTAGATATCTTTCACTTCTAGTTAGCTGTATTCCTAGGTATTTTATTTTTCTGTGGTAATTCTGAATGGGATTGTATTTCTGACTTGGTTGTCAGCTTGACTGTTGTATATATATAGGAATGCTAGTTATTTTCGTATATTGATTTTCTTTCCTGAAACTTTGCTGAAGTTGTTTGTCAGCTGAGGGAGCTATTGGGCTGAGACTATGGGGTTTTCTAGGTATAGTTTCATGTTGTTTGCAAACAGTTTAACTATTTGGATGCCCTTTATTTCTATTGCCTGATTTTTTTTTTTTTTTTGAGATAGAGTCTCGCTCTGTTGCCCAGGCTGGAGTGCAGTGGCATGATCTCGGCTCACTGCAAACTCCATCTCCAAGACTGAAGTGATTCTCCTGCCTCAGTCTCCTGAGTAGCTGGGATTAGAGGCACATACCACCATGCCTGGCTAATTTTTGTATTTTTAGTAGAGACAGGGTTTCACCATATTTGTCAGGCTGGTCCTGGCCTCGTGATCCACCCACCTCACCCTCCCAAAGTGCTGGCATTGCAGGTATGAGCCACCACGCCTGACCGAGGACTTCTAATATTATGTTGAATAGGAGTGGTGAGAAAGGGTATCCTTGCCTTGTGTCAGTTTTCAAGAGGAAGGCATCTAGTTTTTGCCCATTCAGTAGATGTTGGCTGTGGGTTTGTCATAGATGGCTATTATTATTTTGAGATATGTTCCTTCAGTAACTAGTTTATTGAGAGTTTTTAATGTGAATGGATGTTGAATGTTATTGAAAGCTTTTTCTGCATCTATTGAAATAATCATGTGGCCTTCATCATTAGTTCTGGGTTTATATGATGAATCATGTTTATTGATTTTGTATATTGAACTAATCTTACATACCAGGAATAAAGCATACTTGATTGTGGTGGATAAGCTTTTTGGTGTACTGCTGGATTTGGTTCACCAGTATTGTACTGAGGGATTTTACGTTGATATTCATCAAACATATTGGCCTGAAGTTTTCTTTTTTTGTCTGTATATCTGCCAGGTTTTGATATCAGGATGATGCTGGCCTCACAGAATGAGTTAAGGAGGAGTCCCTCCTCATTTTTTTCGGGACTAGTTTCAAGACGAAAGGTACCAGCTCTTCTTTGTACATCTGTTAGAATTTGGTTGTGAATCTCTCTGGTCCTGGGCTTTTTTTCAGTTGGTAGGTTATATATTACAGATTGAATTTTGGAGCTCATTATTGGTCTGTTCAGGGATTTAATTTTTTCCTGGTTCAGTCTTGGGAGGATGTTTGCATCCAGGAATTTATCCATTTCTTCTAGATTTTCTAGTTTGTGTGCATAGAGGTGTTCATAATGTTTGCTGATAGTTATTTGTATTTTTGTGGGGTCAATAGTAATATCTCCTTTATCATTTCTAATTGTTTTTCTTTGAATCGACTCTCTTTTATGCTCTGCTCTTCTTCTATATTAGTCTAGCTAGTAGTCTATCTATGATATTAAGTTTTTCAAAGACCATCTTCTGCATTTGTTGATCTTTCTAATGTTTTTTGGTGTCTCAATTTCCTTCAGTTCATCTCTGATTTTGGTTATTTCTTGTCCTCTGCTACGTTTGGGGTTGGTTTGCTCTTGGTTTTCTAGTTCTTTTAGTTGTGATGTTAGGTTGGTAAATTCAAATCTTTCTAGTTATATTTTGTGGGTGTTTAGTGCTATAAGTTTCCTTTTCAACGCTGCCTTAGTTGTGTCATAGAGATTCTGGTAGGTTTTTATCTTTCTTTTCATTAGTTTCAAAAAGCTTCTTGATTTATGCCTTAATTTTATTATTTACCCAAAAGTCATTCAGGGGCAGGTTATTTAATTTACGTGAAATTATACGGTTTTCAGCAATTTTCTTTGTCTTGATTTCTAATTTTATTGTGCTGTGGTTCAAGAAAGTGATTGGTGTGATTTCAGTTCCTTTGTTGCTAAGGATTGTTTTATGTTCAACTGTGTGGTCTATTTTAGAGTATGTGCCGTGTGGCATTGAGAAGAATGTACATTCTTTTGTTTAGGAGTGGAGAGTTCTGTAGATGTCTGTCAGATCCATTCGATCCAGTACTAAGTCCAGGTCCTGTATATCTTTGTTAATTCTCTGCCTAGATGATCTAATGCTCTCAATGAAGTGTTGAAGTTTCCCACTATTATTGTGTGGGAGTATAAGTGCCTTTGAAGGTCTCTGATAATTTAGTTTACGATTTTGGGTGCTCCTGTGTTGTGTGCGTATGTATTTAGATAATTAGGTCTTCTTGTTGAACACTTTACCATTATGCAATGCTCTTCTTTGTCTTTTTTTATCTTTGTTGGTTTAAAGTCTGTTTTATTTGACATTAGGAATACAACCTCTACTTTTTGCTGTTTTATCTTTGTTTGGTAGAGTTTTCTCCATCACTTTATTTTGAGCCTATGAGTGTCATTGCATGCGTGATGGGTCTCTTGAGGACAGCATAGCATTGGGTTTTGGTTCTTTATCCAGCTTGCCACGCTGTGTCTTTCAATTGGGGTATTTAGCCCATTTACATTCAATGTTAGTAGTGATATGTGTGGATTTGATCTGTCACCATGGTGTTAGCTGGTTATTAGGCACTGCATACTTGTTTGTGTGGTTTCTTTATAGTGTCACTGGTCTGTGTACTTCAGCATGTTTTTGTACTGACTGGTAACACTCTCTCCTTTTCATATTTAGTGCTTGTAAGGAGCTCTTGTAAGGCAGGACTTGTGGTTACAAATTTTCTCAGCATTTACTTGTCTGAAAAATATCTTCATTCTCATTTGCTTATGAAGTTTAGTTGGGCTCGATATAAAAATGTTCGTTGCAATTTCTTTTCTTAAAAATGTTGAATATTGGCCCCCAATTTTTTTCTGGCTTGTAGGGTTTCTACTGAGAAGTCAGCTTTTAGTTTGATGGTCTTTTATATGTAGGTGACCTGACCTTTCTCTCTGACTGCCTTTAACATTTTTTCTTTCATTTCAACCTTAGAGAATCTGTTGCTTATATGTCTTGGAGATAATCTTGTATAGAATCTTGCAAGGGTTCTCTGTATTTCCTGAATTTGATTGTTGGCCTCTCTAGTGAGGTTGGAGAAGTTTTCATGGATGATAACCTGAAATATATTTTCCAAGTTGTTTGCTTTCTCTGTCTTTCTCAGGGATACAAGTGATTTGTAGATTTGGCCTCTTTACATAATCCCATATCTCTTAGAGGTTTCATTTGTTCTTTTTCATTCTTTTTTCTTTATTTTTGTCTAACTGTCTTATTTCAGAGAGTCAGTCTTCAAGTTCCAATAATCTGTTTTCAGCTTGATCTATTCCACTGTTAATACTTCCAACTGCATTGTCACATTTTTTTAGTGTATTATTTCAATCTGTCAGATCTAAAACCATATATACACTGGCTGGCTATTTTGTCTGTCAGCTCCTGTATCATTTTATTATGATTCTTAGTTTCCTTGCATTGGGTTTTGCCATTCTCTTGAATCTCTGTGATCTTTGTTTCTATCTGTATTCTGAATTCTATTTCTGCCATTTCAGCCAATTCAACCTGGTTAAGAATACTTGTTGGAGAGCTAATGCAGTTATTTGGAGGACATAAGACACTCTGGCCATTTGACTTTCCTGAGTCCTTGCATTGGTTCTTTCTCATCTCTGCGTATGGGCAGATTTAACTGCAGTGTAGACTGAATACAGTCAATAGGCTTCTTTCCTGGATGTTTTCACAGGACTGAGGCTTTGTGCAGGGTCTTTATTAGTAGCTGACTTCTTGTATTCGTTTTCACATGGGGATGTGTTAATGAGGTATTTTTGATGTTGAAGCTTTGGGATGTGATACAGTAGGTGGCATTTTGGCATAGTGGTGAGTTGGTAGGTCCTTGCTCGGTTATGTGCCTGTCCTGTATTTCCTCACAGTTGCAGCTGTGCTCTTTCTCAATGCTCTGAAGGCATGGGGTCCTTTCCCTCTTGAGTGCTGGCTGTAGATTGTGGCTAGGCTCTCCTGGGCTGCCTACCACAGCTCTGGGGTGATATCAGGTTTTATGCTCCCTCCCCAACTTGGAGGCAACAGAAGAGGGGACCTCAGCAGTGGTTGTGGCCAAGGGTCTTTTGCTTGTCCCCTGTGGGCTCCATCCCAGAGAGATACAAGTCAGCAATTGCTCAGTCCAATCAGCCTGGGATGGGGGATCTGTACTGTGAACCCAAGCTGGGGCTTCCCTGCATTGTGAAGAGTCAGGTGGGTAGATGGGACTTGTGGGAGATAGACAAGCATTCTCTCCTTGTGTCAATTCCAGCTTGTTTGTAGTGTAGATAAGGCACTTAGAGTCTTTGAATCTTCATTAGTTTGAGGGTATCAGGGATAGCAAAACTGCAAAGATGGTGGCAGAAGGGCTTTCATTTGCTCCTGGGGGCTCCATTTCCAGCAGACACAGAGTTGTGGTTACTTGGAGTGTTCAGCCAGTGTGGTTGGTGAGTTGCATTGCTGGTATGAGCTTGGGGCTCTGCTTGCTGGAGAGCAGGGGATTGAGGGTTCATGACAGGGAGAGACTGGTCTCCTTTCCGTATGGTGACTGTAGCATGCTGCAAGCTTGGGCGTAGCCCTCAGGCTCTTTGTTTCTTCCCCGACTGAGGGCAGCAGGGGTAGAACCACTCCTGTGGCAATGGCAGAGGGGCTGTTGGATGTCTTTAGGAGCCTCTCCCTAGGGAGACTCTGGGCCACTACCAGTGGCTATAATCAGCCATGAGTGGGGATGACTGTTCCGTGGTCATGAGCCCAGAACCCTGCTTAATGAGGAGTGGGAGCTGGGGTTCTGGGGGAAGAGGGGTTGGACTCCTTTCTGTGTGGTGGCTACAGTGTGCTGAAAGGCCAGTGTAGTGACTAGGTCCTTTGTTCTTTTCCCAACCCTAGGGTTGTTAGGGTGGTACTACTGCAACTGCAGTGGCAGAAGGGATGTAGGTTGACTCTGGGATTCCCTCCTTGGAGAAATGGTGAGCTGCCTCTGATTGAAATGGTCACCTGTGGGCATGGTGGTTGTGCTGGAGTTCCAGATTAGGCAGCCCTCCCCAGTAAGAAGTATGGACTGACACCTGTGTAAAGAACAGCCTGGCCACTTTTCCATGAGGTGGGTGCTCTATGCTGGTGGTCCGGATCAGTTATTGGTCCCCATGAACTCTCTGCAGCCTGGAGCCTGGAGATAGCAAAGGTGAGGACTGCAAGACAGGAAAGATGGCAACCCACCCTTCCCTCTGGGAGCTCCATCTCAGGGAGGAATAATGCTGCTACTGATTGCTGGCTGGGATCCCAAGCCAGTTGGTTTTATCCTGTGTGGTGCTGTGGGAGCAGGGCCTGTAGACCATTGCTGGATTCAACCCCTTTCTGGGGGGTATGTATGAGGATCTAACCTCCTGCTTTGACAGAGTTGCAGCTGCTTTTGCCAGGGAGCCTAGGTATCTAAGGCTCCCAAGGCCCTGCAAGTTCCTGAGTGGCTTCTCTGCTGAAACTCCACGTAGCTCTGTGTGTCAGACTGAAGGCCCTGGTGGAGTAAATTCACAAGGAGCTCTCCTGACCCAAGAGTTGCAAAGATCCATAGAAGTGTGGGTCCCTGGGGTCACTCACTCACCACTCCCCATGGATCTGCTGTTGCTCCCAGGTGGACAGTCATCCTACCTTGCTTTTTTTTGTTCTCCATGGGTCGAGTTTTTCCTTGATGAATCCCAGTGTATGTACCTGGATGTTTCAGTTGAAGGTGCTGCATTTATTTGCCCTTTCTATTTCTCTCCATAAGAGGAGCACACACTAGCTGCTTCTAGTCAGCCATCTTGGCCGGCCTCATAAGGAACCTTATGGTTCCTGGATCAACTGGACAATAATTCCTTGGGGAAAAAAAATTAAATTACATTTACTGATCCCCTTTTTACTTTTACTTTTTAAAAATATTTACCTAAACTTAAATGATGCATTAGATTTATTTCATGTTCAAGACTCAGCAGCTAGTTTCATTTTTAAGAATTAAAATTCTTTTTCTTCTTTAGAGACAGGGTCTTGCTCTGTTAATGAGGCTGGAGTACAGTTATGTGAACATGGCTGAATGCAGCCTTGATCTCTTGGGCTCAAGTCATCTTTCCCCCTCAGCTTCCCTCAAAGCTGGGGCTACAGGCACATACTACTATACCACTAGCTTTTTTTTTTCTTTTTTTCTTTTTCTGTTTTTTTTTTTTTTTTAATAAAGGTGTATTCTTGCTATGTTGCCCAAGCTGGTCTTGAATTCCTGGTCTCAAGTGATCCTCCTGCCTCAGCCCCTCAAAGTGCTGAGATTACAGGTGTAAACCACCACACCCAACTATACATTCTTGATTCTAAAGAAAAAATTGGTGGCTCATACCTGTAATCCCAGCACTTAGGGAGGCTGAGGTGAGAGGATCACATGAATCCACGAGTTTGAGGTTACAGTGAGCTGTAACTGCACCACTATACTCCAGCCTGGGTGACAGAACAAGACCCTGTCCAATAAATAAATAAATGTTAATTGCCCCAAAATTGAAAATGACAAGGAAAAAATGAAAAATTACCACTCCCCTAATGTCCTTAGATTGTGAATATTGTTTGACGTAAAACTCTATAGTCTCTATAAATACAGAAACTTATGCACAGTGACACACTGAAATATTACTAATTTATATCTTGCTTATTTCCGTAATTATTGGTGATTTTTAGTGATATTACTTTTCAAACATGGCTATTGATAGCTATATAGCTTTTTGACCCAATGGGTAATTGTATTACATTGAACCATTCTGTGATTGTTGCATACTTTCAAATTTTTTACTTTTTATAAATAATACTGCACGGGAAATTATTTTATTGTCACTGTTGAGTCACATATATATTTTGAAAATGGATGCCATAGACAGGAACTCCTGCATTTACCAAAATAAAACATGTCTCCCATCTCACCATTCTAGCTAGCAGAGGAGTTGCTGCTTCACCTGTTGAAGGCTCTGGCTTATGCCACAGATTCTACATCCTGTCTTTCCTTACTTATCCTTGCTCTCAGCTGAGTGTTCAAATTCTCTTGAATTATCCTTCCCAGTGATTTTAAAAATATGCTTAAATATCTCCATTAAAAATAAATACAGGCCAGGCGTGGTGGCTCATGCCTGTAATCCCAGCACTTTGGGAGGCCAAGGTGGGTGGATCAGGAGGTCAGGAGATCAAGACCATCCTGGCTAACATAGTGAAACCCCGTCTCTACTAGAAATACGACAAATTAGCTGGGCATGGTGGTGGGCGCCTGTAGTCCCAGCTACTCAGGAGGCTGAGGCAGAAGAATGGCGTGAACCCAGGAGGCAGAGCTTGCAATGAGCTGAGATTGCACCACTGCACTCCAGCCTGGGTGACAGAGTGAGACTCTATCTCAAAAAAAATAAAAAATAAAAAATAAATAAATAAATAAATACAAAACAAAAACTAAAAATTCTCACTTGAATCCCTAGTGCATCTCCAGCTGCTGATTGGCACTATCTCTCTCTCTTCTGCCCTCTATCTTCTGAATTCCACTGGAATATCTAATGGGGAGGTTACCACTGATGTGTATTTTACTATGTCTGGGCTGTTTTTTTTTTTGTCTTTTAATCTTTTTATTTGCTTCATGCCTTTGTCAAACCCCTTTCTTCTTTTGTCACCCAGAAAATTCACTTCTGCTTTTTCTCCCATCTCTGTAACTATAATCTTTCTGTCCCACGAGCAGAGTTATCTTCTTCTGACCAAACATTAAATGTAGGAGCTCAGGTTTAGGCTTTTTCCTCTTCTAATTTTCAGTCTTTTCTCATAAAATCTCACTCAAACTTATGCCTTCAATTACCAGCTATATACTGATAATTCACATTCCTCTTTCTAGGTCAGGGCTCTTTTATGAATAAGTAACTGCCCATTTGATATCAGCTTTTCAATGACTCAAAGGTAAATCAATCTCCACCAGTCAAAATGACTTATAAGTGGCCCCCTACACACACACTCACACACAGACACTCTAGCCTTTACAAGCATTTTGTTTCTCAGCAACTGGTACTACCATGCATCCAGTTAGATGATAAAAAAAATTAGAATAATAGTATCCCTATAATGGCCCACCATTCATAACATAGAGACTATGTTATTGACACTATATCCTAAATATCTCTAAAATCTATCCCTTTTCTATCCCTGCACACATACTGTTTTAGGTCCTTGTCCCCTCACATTTTAGTCTCACATGTTACTCCAATTTGTTCTCCTTACTAAACTCAGAGTGATCTGTAAGAAACACAGAAATGACCATCTCACCACCTTGCTTAGAAACCTCCAAAGACTTCTCAGCTCTCTTAGACTAAAATCAAGCTCTTTAACAATACCTCCTTTTGACCCTTTGGACCTGTTTCTCTTGCCCTATCTTATACCCATTCCCCACATACTCTCTAATCCAGTCCTTCTGGCCTTCTGTCAGGGTCTTGTACTCAGCATGCCTCTCCCCCTTCTAGGCCTTTGAACTTGCTGGCCTTTCACCAGACATTTCACCTACTTTACCACTGTCCTTCAGACAGTTATTCAAGTACCACTTTTCCAGGGATATCTCGTTTGACATCTTGAGCTAAGTCAAATCCTTACTTTGTTTTCTCATAGCAGCAGTGCATCTACTTTCATAGAACCAATAATAGGTGGAATTATCTTAGTTGTTAGTATGACTGTTTGATTTTTTTTTTTTTTAACCTCAAAACAAATTATATGTGGGTGAAAATCCTGTCTGACATGTTTTCTTCATTTGGTTAAACCTAGCAAAGAGAACAGTGACTTGTACATGTTTGATACATGGTAAGTATTTGAAGTGTGCATGAATAAAAATTTCCAGAAGTGGGGTTACTGAACCAAATGATAGGAATGTGTTGACTAATGATTTACTATCAAATGATTTTCCATAATGTTTGTAGCAATTTACTGATTCGATTTTTTAGAGATTTTAGTAAGCTTGTTCTATGAAATAAATCATGTAAAGTGTTAAGAGAGCAAACAGCCATCCTTGCAGGGTAGGCACACAGGTGTGATAGTCATGCTTGTAATGGTAAGAGGTGAAACATTTTTATTTGTTTTATTTTTACAGTAAAAGATGTCTGGGAAGTCATATCATTATACAAATGAAAGATCTGGTGAATTTCAGGAAAGTCAGAAGTTTGTGTATTACTGTTTCCAATATAGATCGAACAGTTTATAGACACATAAAAGGAAAAGAATTAGAAAAATGTTTAATTTTCTATATCCAGCTAGAAACATCTTACGCTTTGATCAAAAGTGGTAGCATGTGCAAGTGATAACTTCCTGGTGATAAATACAAGGTTTTCTAAACACATTTACTGGTTAACACTAAGATTAGTTTATTTTAAATGACCACCCAAATGGTTAATGTAATCAAAGCTATATTTTCTAGTTAAGAAAACTATTAATTGGGAAAACAAAGTTTAAGTATAAGAATAGTACTTCCATCTTAATGCATTTTATTTATCAAGATTAATGCATCACCTTTGGCACTGACATTCTAAATAAAGACAGTTAAATATAAGATGGGAGGTTTAGGGGTTATTGCTACTCATTGCGGTTCATTGTTGCGTTACACTAGTATTGTTCGGAAACCAATAATATAGCCTAGACACCCAGGAACATAGTTTGGGGCCTTAAGTCTCTATATAATTCAAGAACCTACATTTCTTCTCTAGAGAAAAGCATCTTTGATAAACCAAGCATGACCAGCACACCGAACTTGAAAGTTGATATGGGTATTCTCTCAGCATCAACTGTGAGCACATCCACTCTTAGGGTTTCTCTTTTCCTGTGATGTAATTTCCTTCCCTCTCCTACTCATATTTCTCAGCATCTACTTTCCATGGATTTAACTAGGCAATGACAAACAAACCTGCAGGGAAATGAAAGTTCCCTTTCCTTATGAGAGAATTGTTGACCATGTTTGCATATCCACTCAACTTATTTTTCCCAATAGTTATTTTTTCTTCTGATTGTTAAGGCACCTAAGAGTAGTGCCTGTGCTATTAATTTGGTGCAAAAGTAATTACTCTTTTTGCATCATGATATATAAAGTTTGGTCCATGTTTTATCTTGCTTTTCTACTGCTATCACTTTTTGAACTAATCATCCTCTGTTAGTCTGTTTCATTGTAGCTGTATTATCGGTTCCTACAGACACATGTAATGTATCTCTTAAGAGGTGTCACATGATGCAGTTATAAATAAATATGTAATTATTGCTTGGTCCTCTAGTTTTGTAAATCACATGACCCTACTAGGAATTACTGTTTAATAATAAATTGACAAAAAGCAGTCACAACATCCCAAAATAGATGATTATTCATTGTACATTTTCCCAAAGCAACCTTATTTTCATAGATCTGAAAACACTGTAAGATTGAAACATGTTCATTGAAACTTTGATGCCTGATTGAACTCCAGCAGGCTGATGTGCTCATTGCTCCTCTCTTTCCAGTAATAATAATAATAATTGAATCAGTCCTGAAGTCCTCTGCCTTGGGCATCAGGGAATCTGAGATTATCAGAGGGTATTCCAATTACTTCTGTGTGTTCAGGGGGTGTGGGTGGTGGATGTGTAGGAGAGATGTTAATGGCCAGGTAAGCAGGGTTTGTTGGTGAAAGATTGCATTAGATTTCATATAACTGGGCAAATCTGACTGTAGGAACTATAACAACAAAAAAATTTATTTGAGGGTTTGGTAAAATACAGGGTCTTTGGAAGTCAAGAATATGTCTATCTGCCTATCTAGGTTTTCTTCACTCATGTGGCATGTAGATGTGTGTTCCATGTTTCTCCACGAATTCTTTTCCCTTGTAAACATGACAGTAATATTGGTTTGTTGTCAGATACACACAACAATGTTAGGAAGGGCATTTTGAAAAAACGTAAACTCTCTAGAGCTACACAATTTTTACTCCCTTGCCTGTGACTGAATTGTATTATCTTTCACCATAAATTATCATTGATAATCAAAGAGAAGACCAATTTTTATCTCAAAATAAACCACTTGCTGTGTACAAAAGCTTACATTTTGCTCCATATCTCTTAGATATGTTAAGCAGCATAATTTCAGCAATGTATGGATATCCATTATTATCTTTCTTTCCCTCATCACCATTTACTCATCCTCATTTCATTTAAAAAGGGCACATTTGGGCTAATATGAAGAGGAGAAAAAGATTTGAGCAACTCTTTCTCAATTTTTGATTAGTTTTCAAACTGTGAAACTCAATCGTGCTTGAAATGCTGCTGGGGGTGGGTGTGTGGTTGAGAGTCGGGGTGTCCTTTCTCCATAATAAATATAAATGTAGTTACTCTGGGGAATCAGATTTTCACAGGACTTCAAGGACTTTAAACTGTTGGGCTGAGACCTCACTTAGTGTATTGTTAGCAGAAAAGTTTCATGCCACCGTATCCTACATAAATACCAATAAAGCCCTGTTGAAATTGGCCACAAGTATATTTCACTCCATTATACATATAATAGGAACAATGAAAAATCTTTCTCCCAGTTAGGTTTTTCTATGGCTGATCTAAAATACCTGAGAAAAAACCCATCTAAATCTAACCATCTAATCTAAGAAAAGATTGGTCCCTTTTGCTAGTTTAATAAGGGCAGTTTCAGTGTTCACTGATGCTGAGCCACTGTAATTATGCTAAAGGAGGGGGGCGATATCAACAGGAAAGCTGCACATAATGCATACACTTGCACACACATATATGAATGCATATGCATCTCAGCAAATCAACTAGATATAAAAATAGATATCATGGCTGATATATCTTTTTATAATTACTGTGTGTCAGGCCATGCAATGTGTGTGTGTGTATGCCTATATGCATCTATATTTATTATTTTTGCATGAAATAGACTTTCCCACCCTTAGGTGTGTATAGTATATTATGAAGCAGCAATGAGATTCATAGTGAGAGAGTAGTCTTAAGTCAGAGAAAAAGAGAAGGCCACTTTAGCAACATTGTCCTTGCATACCTGTGATTCAGTGTGTATACCTTGTCAGTATATATCTTCTTGATGAAAAATATGAGCAAAGAGCTTCACTGTTTGGCACTTGCTCATACTCATAACTTGAACAATATCATTCCTCCATTATCAAGATCATGATTTGCATGTCTGCTGGAATTGTCTTAGGCAACATTTGTTTTAAAAGTCCCACCACCATCACCACAGTCTGCTAACAGCCTTCCACCAGCTGGAACAGTGTTCTGGGCCCTTCAGTCCAAGCTTCTCTCCATTTCCTTTCAGAGCTCAAGTAAAAGCTAATTTTTTATTCTTTCTACACTTTTTAAACCTACATATGTAAATGTTTTTGAGTCTGTTATTTCTTAATTCTCTATTGATCCAAATGAATAATTCCAGGTCAAGAATCTCTTGAAGGTAATTATGGGAAGCTGTAGACAAATCACATGTCTGTTACTATCATGAATGGGATCTATATAGTTTTATTCTTTAAGAAAATCATTCAGCATTTTCTTATTGCTATTTTTTTTTTACTCACTTGACAACACAGATCTCATCTCATGAGAAAAAGGAAGAGAATATGATTTATGTATTCCCTTCAGAGAGGCTGCCTCAAAATGCAGAAGCGACTTTGTGATATCACCTTTGTGTCAATGCCAATGCAGCATAAAAATGACGATTCCTTATCAAGAGCAGAGGGAGTGATTTCTTTTGATACCTCAGAGATTATTTGATGAGGAATTATTAAAACCAAACAGTTAATTAAATTCCTCAGAGTGAACTTCAGATCCCTTTGACTTGTGAACCTCTCCTCCAGATCAGAAAATTCCTCTAATGTGGATAATTACAATGATGGCTGGCCTGAGAAAACAGGCCACTGAAATGGGCTTTGTGTGATTCTGTTAATTGTTGCTGTAGACAAGTAGCCTGGCCCTTTATTCATGCCTCGCAAACCTTTTGTCAAATGAGTAGATTATCTCTAATGCATACTAGATACGATGAACTCATCTTCCAAGAAGGGCATTAATATATCTGGTGTCTTTTATTTTTATTTTTTTTCTAACTGAGAGAACTTGCTTTAAATGCAACTTCAGCTTCAGGTTGCTTTTACTAGATATGTGCCTTAGCATCCTTAGCATTCTGCTGACAGCCAAGTAGCAAAACCACTTATTGGCTTATGGGTTCTGATTTGATGCTGGTTGTGGTTATACTATGTCAAATAAAAATAATTGCTAATATGGCAGCATATGTATTTTACCATGGTCATTCTCTGTAAGTGTTAGATGTGTAGCTAGCTTCTGGTTTAAGATCTAGAGAAGCACTAATGGTTAAAACAGTGGACTCTGAAGTCAGAGGTCAAGGTTGAAATCATAAAAGGAAAAAAAATAAAATAATATATTAAAGCTTGGGCACACATATTATACCACTCCCTGCTCTAGGGAGGACTGAACAAGTGTGACAATGAAATGATCTTTCTAACTCAGAGGAAATATAACTCTCTTTGGAAGATAGCATCTGACTAACAAAACGGAACTGATGGCAATAGGGATAGTAGAGGTTACGAGGTCTGCCGATCCTAATGCTTTCACTGTTTTCTAAGTTGAAGCTACTGCTTATTTTTCTGAGTGGGACTTCTCGTGATCAGACAGAGTTATACATTTCTTTGTTTGTTAATCCATATGCCTTTGACCCAGTGGTACACTAAGCAGCTGTGAGGAGCCGCTAGTATTAGATTCCTGTCTTCATTCTACATAGTAGTCGGCAGCTGCTTCATGAAGGTACGCCAGGAAAGGAGGAATCAAGAATGCCCGAGCTCCAGAATTCATTGGAAATATTAAGTCTCAGAAACACCTACCATCTTGTTTACATCTTTACATTTTTGCATCATAATTTTGACAAACATACAGAAGCTTTCACATTTTTTCTCCAGAGCTGGAATTTTGAAAAGCAGGTGAAAGAGAACCTTGTGTAGAGAGAGTCAAGGAGATGAAGGAGGGGCGTAAAAAGAGGAAAAGTAGCAGAGAATAATCTTGTTAGCAAATTTTGGAGTTCCGATGCCAATATGTAGAGATTTCAAGGTCATTTAAGGCCTTAGTTCTTATTCAATAAGAGATTTAAAAAAGACAAGCCAAATTATGTTATGTGTGCATTTATGTTACCATTGTGCATGTGTATCAACATATCACTGTACAGCAATATAGAAAATGTACAGACTTCATATGCCATAGGTAGCTGAATACATCTCTCATTTGTAAGTGATATTTGTTTCTTGTCACTAGCAGCAGAGCTCATATACATTTCAAAAAATACTTGAATACAGAAATATGTCATGTATTCAATTTGCCACACAATTACTATAAAATGATATTATCAGAATGATTATAAATAAGCCGTTGTGTATTTGCTGAAAAGATAGGGAAACATAGTTTTTGTATGTTTGTTTTATTTGAGTAATTTACCAGAAAAAAAGAAGACCTAGCTGATGTCGTAAAAGAAGTCTGATTTTATACTTCACAGCTAATACACAATGAAGATTTTAGGCAGAAGCTGAACAGGTCTTGCAGTTGCAGATGCTTTGGTGGCAAGGAGCATAAAAGTCAAAGTTGTCGACTACAGAGAGAGGTTTAATTAGATGGTGCAGTTCCATGGAACACCTTAAAATTCTCAGGGACCTTATGGGTTGGGTGGAATTATTTCCCATGAATAAGTGGCAATGAGATTTGTGAGTTGCTGTTATGCTCAGACTGACGCTTCAGGACAGATGCCGATAACCATTTTTCTGCCTTCCTTCTCAGTCAGCTGTAATCTAGAACATTTTGTCTTTAGTCTCTTAAGAGCTTGAGAATTAATTTGAAAAACATGAAGCAACATGTAATGCTTTCTATATTATGGAATCTAAAAAAGCAATACATCTGGGCACAGTGGCTGACATTTATAATCCCAGCACTTTGGGAGGCCAAGGTGGAAGGATCTCTTGAGCCCAGGAGTTTGAGACCAGCCTGGGAAACATAGGAAGACTGTGTATCTACCAAAAAATAAAAAGAAAATAAATTAGTTGGGTGTGATGGCATGCACCTGTGGTGCAGCTACTCTGGAGGCTGAGGTGAGAGGATTGCTTAGACCTGGGAGATCGAGGCTGCAGTGAGTGGTGATTGTGTCACTGCAATCCAGCCTGGATGACAGAGTGAAATCCTAATCTCAAAAAGAAAAATAAAAAAAAGCAATACAAATTATTTTAACGCTAACTGAAAAACCAATGGAACAGAACAGAGAGCTCAGGAATAGACCCAAATACAAATGAGGGCTTAGTAAAAGCAATAAAAAGGTAGTCTTTGAAATCAGTAATAAATTATGAATTATTCACAAAACATTGTTGGAACTGACTAAACACTTCTTAGGAGAGGAGGATCCATGCCTCATCCCTTATAACACAAAACATTCTAGCTAGTTAAAAACTGCAAAGGTAAAACTAAAAGCTGAATATACTAGAAAAAAAGTGGGAGACTATTAAAAAGTCTTGTGTTGTGGGCCTTTCTCATACTATACATTAGATAAAATTTAAAAATCATTAGGGAAAGGCTTGCAAATTACATGAGAGAAATGCACATAATATGTGCATTTATTAGGAACTGTATTATTGTAGTTAAGTATGCCTAGATTTGAGATTGAATCAGCCGGAAAAGTGAAGAGAGACCACAGGCTTAAAATATATTACATTTAAATACCACTCACTGATGAAAGTTGAATTTCTGCATTCCATAATGTCTCTGTGTGTGTTTGTACATATATGTGTAGATAATGTATATAATTTGTGAATATGTAAATGTACAAATGTGTGAATGCAATATTTCTCTTTTTGCGGTCTTCATCTATCTTCTACTCCTAAGGCAATCATACTTACTCACTAATTCAATGTATATTTATTGGAAAATTTTTACATGCCAGACACTGTTTTGGATGCCTGAATATGTAGAACATCAACAACAACAAAAAAAAAAACAAGAAAAAACAAGCCCTGCTCTCATTGTCCTTTTATTCTGACAGTAATGAACTATTTCCACTGAGAGGTACTCTGACTGCATAACATAGGTAGGCCTTGTTTCCTTTTAATTTTCCTTCTTAGTTTCCTGAAACTAACTAAAAAGGGGTTCATAGGTGCTCTTGAGTTGAAAAGTTCCCCAACAGTACATCTCCCATAGATACTCACAGCCCAACATTGTCATTACCACCATGCGCTGTCCACGTGCCAGGAGCTGCCTTCTGAGGCTTTAAAGAGTTATCTTAAGGTAACAAACTCTTTTATATTGGATTCCTTTAAAAGATCGATGAAAACAAAAATGAATGCAAGGAATTTATTTTGGAACCAGTCTCAGAAAGTACAATGGGAAAGTGAAGAGGTGAGACAGTCAAGGGAGGCAAAATGCACCACTAAGGGGGCATTAGTGTAGGAAGTGTGCATGAGTATGTCACACAGCTGGATGCTGTGATGAGTGGGCAAATGGCGTGCCCTCCCCCCGAGGGCCCTCTGAAATCTGAAACACCGCAGAATTGCCCAAACAAGGGCAAGGAAGCATCCTTCAGGAGAAAGATCTTGATGTCAGTGAGGGAGATCCAGTCTTCTTGCAGGGAGCCATCATGTTGACAGAAGACATTTGGGGTGAGCCAAGGCAGTGGCAGAGCCTTATCTGCAGGCCTCATTGCCCTATGACCATATCGAGGCAGGGGATATCCTCTTTCCAATCCTGGGGGCCTTCCATTGTCTCTTGCATGCCACAGCAATGTAGCTTTGTCCTTGTGGCCCAGACAGCCTCAGGTGAAAACAAGGTTCTCTCCTTATGATCACTCCTTAGGGTCCAGAGAGGAGACCCCTGGGTTGGACATAGGGACTGTTAGCATGCATTTTTCCCCCTCACAATTTCTTTGCATCCCAATAATAAACTAAATATTTTTCAGCTAAACAAACAAACAAAAATCTTCATTTAATTATACTTCCTGTGGTTCCACTGTTGTGTTGGATGAATATATCCACACAACGAACCTACATGCAAGTTTAGGATTGAAATGTGACCCTAATGTGTGTGAATGTATGTGTGTGTGCATGCGAGTGTGCATCCTGTGCAGGATGCAAAATATATATATATGAAGTGAATAAAATCCTATTTAATCTTATCACTAAAGACTGAAAACACAAGACTGTAATCCAGAACAGATGCCATCTCGCCAAAGTTAATGCACTGTAAACGATATCTTTCTTGGGAGAATTTTTGACACTGAGAAGAGTTTTAAAATGAGACCCTTAATAGTTGGCTGCTGCATAATAATATGAGTTGAGAATCTCATATAATTTATAATCTTTGGTGAAATTTTTGAATTTCTACTCTTGTTGAAGGATGCGATATGAATGGCTTTATGGAAATTTGAGTATAATTTTTCCTCAACACCTACTGTATTTGACACTAGCTCTCAATGCAGTATGAAAACTAATTCCTCAGTAGAAGAGAACCTTTGGCCCGAAGACTAGGCTTGCCAATTGCTCAACAAGCCCTCAGAGAGATCTACAGTGCTCTAGACTTTCTTCCAGGCAGATTCCAGGAGTGCAAAGGGGGAAAAGAAAGACATTGTGCTAATTATTAGCATGATGTCCCCACGAGAGGAGGACCGAAGAGTTTGCAGGTCAGTGTGATGTCAGTCTGTGCATTTGGCCTCTGTGCCTGGCTGTCATTCTTGTGGTCTCAAAGAGAGAATGCGTTTCTTGTTCTTTGAGAGAAGCAACTCCAACAGGAAAAGCTGAACACAAAAATGAATATACAGCCACTCAATATTATTGGAGCATCTCATTTGTCTGTCTCTCTTTTGGAAGCAATTAACCCAACAGACATTCAGAATTTCCAGCTGAGGTACAATGTGTTGTTAAAAATGACATCTCTGTGACCCTGAATTCTGAATTTGTTTCAGAAGCAAAGATGCCAACTGAATGTCATTCTCAGAGAGTGAAATTTGGAATACAAAAAGTGACTGAGTAAGGCTACTAAATTAGACCGATTTGAAAGTTTTGTAGGTGAATGAGGGGCACGTAAGTTTTGTTTTGGAGAGCGTAAGCCATTATCCAAATAAAAAATACAATATTTGCATAGACTATTATATAGTTAGGGCTTATACATTATGTCACGGATTCCATTAAATACTTTGTCTGAACTCCTACAATTCTGTCAAGTTAAGTTCCCAAAAGGTTAGCCTCGCATCAATTTGGTATATTATTGTAAATTATATTTTGGCTTTTATTGCACAGTCTAATTGTTTCTGTGATTGTCAGTCTCATTGCTACAGATACCTGGATGTTATCTATCTATCCAACCTTATCTTAACCACTACACCTCTGGCTCACCATTCTGCAGATGAGTTGCTTCGAATAGATTACTTAAATAAACCAATTCTCCTACCTTTGTACATAATTTTCTCTAACTAGAACACTTTTTCCTCTGTGTCAAATAATTAGCCTTTCATACTTTATCTCAACTCAAATATCACCTTCTCAAAGCAGTCTTCTCTAATTAATCAATAGCATAACTGACCCAACTACATGACGTTTCAGCACCCCAATTTTTTTCTTCTACCGCACTCATCAGCATTTATAGACATATATTTTTATGTGTGCCTATTTATGGTGAGTACCCCCAATACACTGCATGTTCCATGAGAGTGGGGTCCATGCTTAACTTGTTTTGCACTGTCTGTAGAGTCCAGCTCAGTGCTTGGTGTATATAGATGCTCATCTATTTTCAAAAATAATTCAGTGGATCAATTGATTTAAACTTTTATATAATGTGTGTTGTTTAAGTTATTCTACACTCAGCTCTGGGCTATAGTCACAGTGTCTTCAGTCCCTCTTGTCCTTTATGTGTAGCTATCACTTCACAGATTCATATTATAGCCCAGCCCAGCATATACCCTGACATCAGCTCAGTTCTTACCAATAAAATAAATATGAAAACAGATGCCAGAAGGAAAACCTTGCTTTCTGAAACTCTGGATTGTGATGGTGTCAAGATACAAGAGCACAAGGTAGAAAGAAGAATCATAGAGAAAGGTTTTAATCTAGATGGTAGTGGTCCAGAGAATTGGATCCTTGACTAACTTTAATATCTTGACATGTTTCTTCCTCATTTCTAATTCTTGGACATGTCCCAAGCCATGGTTCCTAGCCGGTTGTTGGATCCCTCCAGTGACATATTTCTGGCTATCCTTCTCTGCTCACCTATAGGCTCTTTGAACTCCAGACTTGTTATTCATCCTTATGTTTAAAAGGTGAATTATTGTAGATTTTCTGTCCTCAATTTCCATATCTCCTTAATGAGCCTTTTATGTTTCTGCATCCTTTAATTCTACATTTCTTGATGTTCTTTACAAATATTTTTTCTCATGCTCTTGATGCAATTTGGTCATCTTTCATTCAATTATTTATTCATCAAATAAGGAATTTATCATATGCAATTGCCACTGTGTCAACATAAAGACAAATGGAAGTACTTCTAACATTAAGAAATGTATAATATTCAAGAATCAATATTTTAATAAAAAAGAGACTGATAAAATGATAGATAAAGATAGACAGACTGACCTAGACAGAAATACCCCAAGAGATAGATATGCAAATGTGTAATTATATCAACACAGAATTCAAAAAAAGAAAAGAAGAAAGCTAATAATATGTAAGACTTTATTGGGAAGGAAAGTACTTCTGACTCACAAAATCAAGTAAGACTACAATGGAAAATTAGCATCTCTTCTGGTCCTTTCAGGATAATTCATTAATACAGTCTGTGGGAATAACACATTCCAGAGAGAGGAAGATATGAGTTCAGCCCTAAATGCAAAAGATATAGAATATCAAATATATGAGTTACTTGTTGACATCATGCTGCTGTGAATAAAGAGAAATAACTTTGAATTTGTCTGAAGAAGTTAGCAGGCTGGACTCCATATAGTGGTGAAATGAGAGGTGGAGAGGAGAACACTGAACACTTTTAAGTAAGAGTGTACCAATAAGTTGTGTTCCAGGCATAGTAATCTGAAAGATATGTTCCTGAAATATGGTGTAAGAAAAGACAGTGATTGTGACAGAAGAATTGGTGGGTCTTGGCAACCAGAAGGGTAAAAAGGTAAAAAGTTTTCAATTACAGGTGAATGGGATGATGATAAACCCATTGTCAGAAATGGGCAAGTCAGTGGAAAGCTAGTCTGTAGAGTAGAGGTCAAGTTTGCTTCTAGACCATTGAGTTTAAGGCTGGCTATTTAGTTCAAAAGTAACATTTCACCACCATCAGTAGAAAGTTTATAATTTTGGGTGTGAAAATACGAGAGCATGAGTTAGAGGGCAGAATCATAAGGAAGAAAGACAGAGGATTTGTCAAAGAGAATATTAACAAAGAGAAAGAATCAACAAAAATGTTAAAAGACATGGGTAGGCCAAGAGAGATAAGGACCAAGACAACATGTTTGATTGTGTTAATTTGAAGGTCACTGATGATTCTTGAATTTCAACAGAATTATGATGGTAGAAATGTCAATAGGGAGAGAGTTGGAAAGAGAGTGGATAATATAAAAATGGAGACAGATGATGCTGAATACTCACTTGATGTGTGTAGTAAGAGGTAAGAGGCAAGTAGGCTGAACAGGGTTTAGTAAGGGTATTAAAAGAAACTTTTTCACTCTCCTGGCCTTATGTGTGGATATGGATATGAAAATGACCTGTGTTTCCTGTAGAAGCATGTACTACTGTCCCAAGTATCAAATAAAGGTATTAACATGCTAACTGACATTAATATTAGTCTAATTCAAATTGAGTATGTATGAATTTATTGATCAAATTAGGTTAAAATGTATTGGGGTAACCTAGGGAGATTTTCCTTAGGTTTCTGAGCAAAAAGATGGTTCACGTAATCATCCTGCTATTTGTAGCACAGTTTTTTTGGGAAAAGCATGCTGAATCTCAGATTCCTAGGAAAAATAGTACCCAAGTTGTGGTGTCAAAGCAAGGATTAAATGTATTCATACATCTTCAAAGTGCTTTGCAAGTGGCAGAATACTGTAACAATTACTACTAATAAAATACTAGTAAGAAAATATGCCTAGACATGGCATTTTCTCTTCAGAAGTAATTTTTGAACTCCAAATATTTCCCAGATGCATTTACTTAGGATTTATAGGCTACCCCAAATCATGCTAGGTCCAATGTAGGACACAGAGGTCAGCCTATCCTCTACCCAGAGGATTTACAATCTGCCATGCTGTCAGCCAAGTTTTGTAATTTTATGCTCAATTAACATCTGGTTAGAACTTGTTCAGTTAACAAAATGCTTCCCTCTGAAGATAAATCATGGGACTCTTTCACTGCAGCTTGGAATATTTCTATTTGGGATGCTTTGTGAACATAAAGACATTCTTTTTTATTCTAGTTTGCATCATCCAACTGAGTTCCTGCTGCGAAGTGTCATTATGATGGCAGCTCCCACTGAGAGGAACACCAGCCCCATTCAGTGAATGGGGTGATTGAAGCAGACAGACATTTCAGAACACTGCTTTTAAAAATGTTCCTTTTACAAAATCCATGAGTGTATTTTCATGTAATTAATATTTGTTTAACCACAATGATTTTCTTATGAAAGTCATCTTTAATGATTATTTGCTTGCAAGTACCAAAAATAACTTAAACATTGTCATTGTTTTCTCAGGGTATACCTACTCAACACCATTGCACAGCTCATTTTAGCGAAAATAGAAAAGCAAGACAAGCAAACATTATTTGGCATTCTATAATCAAAAACAATTGATGGTTTTAAATACCTTTTAACTGGGTTTATTATGGCATCGAAGAAATTATGTTTCTACTGTTTTTAAATATTAAACAGATGAAATTGGTGTAAGACCTGATGCTTTGTTTCAAAGACTGCACACTTGTTATCCTCTCCTGGGTCATGACAAATTTAGGTAAAGTTTACAATAAGCTGTAAAGGAAGAACTTTTATGGCCCGATAAATATTCTAAGATCATAATAATATCCAAAATTATTATTTTCAAAACTTGGAGTAAGGGAAGAAAGAGGTTAACAAAATGTGAAGTATATTAATATAGATCTTGTTAATAATTTTTGTTACCTTTGCATTCTAAAAAAGGTGATACTGCTAATTTAAAGAGACATTTGAACTAATTTTTTTCTTTATTAGCATTGGCAACATTTGTTCTTTCTGGTCCTTTTTGTTCATGGAAATATCATGGGATTCATTACTGAGGCATGTTCTGCCTTTGGTATTAGCTGTTACAGCTGATCTTTCCTGTGAGAATATGTAACCTGTGGTAATAGTCTTTTTTAAAATATACATATTACTCTGGGAATTTCTCCCCATGATATGATCTTCTTATCATAATGGATGGTTTGTTCTTTTTGATGCTCCATAACTTCTGCATTTTTGTTTATCATGTTTTTGATTATGCTCAGAAACTTGAACAATGTCAAGAAATGGGGAATTGTGTCATAGGTTTTTGGACATACTCTTTATTCTCTTCCTCTTACATTGCCTTACAACTCAGTGAAATTTTCAGAGCTAATAGATGCAACCTTTAAAAAGCATTTATGATAATAGCCTTGAAATACTTCTAAAAGTGAGGTTATGGTTTTCATATTTCCCTGTTTTCTGCTTTCTGATAAGTTGCCTCAGGTTAGTTCTAGAAGAGGCAAGTATTGTCAACCAAATTGTGTTATTTGCTCCCAAATGTATGTATTTTTCCCTCTATCTGTTGCTTGGCTCCATATGGAGTGCAATAAAATGGAGCAGAGAGAGGATAGTAAAAATAAGATTGGGTGTTATCATGACCAGATGGGAAGGGGCAGGGACCTGGTCTAGTTTGCAAGTACACTTGTCTTCGCTTTGTCACTGTGTTCAGCACTTGAATGTGGCATAAGCGAAGACAGGGTCATCTCAATTCATTGTTAATTAAATGTTTTGGCTGGAAATCATATCTCCATATGGTAGAATACACCAGTTTGAAGTAAGTGCTTCAAATTTGGCCACAAAAAAACAGCTGCCCACAAACATATGTCCTGACTCACAAACAGTCTCAAAGAATTTCAACTTAATGCAGAATCTTTGTTTTTTTCTGAAGCTCAAAGATAAGCTTAAATACACATCTGCTCAAACCATTGCTGATGTGGAACTCAGAGGAAAAATCAACAAATGATAAAAGGCTTCCAGTATAGGTCATGGAGTGTATTTGGTTCAAATTCAGAAATATGAAAGTGATACCACAGCAATACATTTGGTAGCCCTGGATTATAAATATGTATCTCATAAGCCACAACTTTCTAATTTTAAGTTTCTGGTGCTACAGTCAAAACTGTAAGTCAAAACAGTGCCTTTTAAGAGATGCTACTGGAGATGTAAAAAATTTATTAAAAATTCCAGTAAAGCAGAGGATTATGCATGAGTTACAGACCACATTCATTTTTCCCAGTTGTTTTGTGAGGAAGGATTAAAGGCTAATCCTCTATAACAAATCATTAAAACGTCAATAATTGGTTAAAGACAACTACTTTGCATTCTGTTGTAGTTTCTTTCCATATGGTATATCCTGGGCGTATGGCCTCTGCTTCTGCCCTTTTCTGCCACCACATCACCCAGCTCTGCAAGGTCACCTGGTACAAGCTTTACCAACAGCCACCATGGCCCCTACTACAACACTGGTATTCACACACAGGCATAATCCACCCTTGAACATTGACTTCAGCTGGGCTGTACTTTAATCTCCCCATATAGGAAAGGCCATCTTAAACTACTCCTCAGTCCTACTAGAGCAATACTCTTTTGGGATTATCAAATATGGGCATCTAGCTACTTCTCTTTACTTATTTGTATTTTCCACAATTGCTTTTGAACTCTTAACTTTTATATTCACCATTTCAGAATCTATTAAATGTCTCATTACATGCCTATGCTCATTTCTATCTTGTAAAGGGTAGGGTTTTCCTGCCAATGGTGCAACTCTTTGCTTAGATGATAAAGTTGATATTCAACTTTCATTATATGAAACAATGATCTTTCTCTTGTAAATTTCCTAGTAGCAATTTCCTAAAAATATATCCAATTTGGTACATTTTCAGAAATGCAGAGTTATCTTTCTGATACAATCTCCATTCATTATCTTTCTTTCTCAAAAGCAAACAGAAAAGGAAATCCTTGAAAACTTCATTATAAAAGCCACTAAAATATAAGTACAACAAACAATACTATAAACTCTTTGAAGGAAATTTGTGCTAAAATTACCAAGGGATGATATGTTTTAAGAATACCCATGGTGGTATGTATATGTGTGTGTGTGTGTGTATACACAATACACACACACATATATATAATGACCAACTTTGGAGTGTTTTGAACTGTTAGGCTACAGTTATTTAAGCAGACACAAAGTCATATTTTTGACATTTAGTTATCCCCATTTGCAAGTGAGAAATCACAGTTACTAGCATATAGTTAGCTTTACATAATAAACACTCCTCAAAATATTTCAAAGAATTTCAATAAAACACAACACAGGCTATATCCATAGCTTATTTAAGACTTTTCTTATAAACTTTTATTATGTTGCAAATGCCATGTAGCTAAAGCTTTATCAATTACACGGTCCTATCATCTCATTATATGAAATATTTAATTAAGGAATATTTCTGTGACAAGGATTGATTATGGGAGTTTTAATCAGAGGTTAAGCTATTAAAGTGGTTAAGCTGATTCATCTACTGGCATGGTTATCAATAAAACATTTTAGCAATTAATTTTATCAGAGAATTGACAAATATGGGAGGCATGTAAATCAAATATATACTTTGTAAGTAACTTTCAGTTTAACTTAAGTATGATTTAATAATAACATTGCTAGAATTAACGGGCTTGGGCAGAAGTAAGTTTTTAAAGCTACCCTAAACATAAGAATCTAATTTCTGATATGTTTCTAATTTATTATTTAAATTGAATTTTCCGCCCTTGAGCTAATTCATTTATAGCTTATTTTGGCACATTTTACTGAGTGCAACCTTCTAAAAAGAATGTTTACCATGCTTTTCTCTTTTTTTTTGCTAGAAATGAATATTAAAATATGTAAGAATATGAAATGTTATATAATTTGATGGAAAATTTGAGCCATATTCAAAAATGCAATATAACAGATATATAGATTTCTTATCTATATAGTTTTAACAAATGTATTGTTTACTTACAGTATAAGACAATTTATTTTTATCATCATTTATATGAAGATAGCCACAAATAATTCACAGTTGATTATGGTCAAGCCTATTTATCTACTCTTAAATTTTAACGAATATATTTTACTCAATTTCTTTTTAGGACATTTTTCTTCTTACCATGAATATAGTATTTTTGAAAGCTGCCAGATTGATAGCTCTGTTGAATGAAAGCCTCTATTTAACCACAGATGAGCTATGATATGGGATGCAGCAATGCATAATCATCAAATTTCTGTACTGGAGGAGGCATATTTGCTTCTCTACACATGTAATGTGGGCAAATCCAATTATAACCACTGAAAATTACATAGCTGTAAGGAGAAAACTGACTTAGTAAAATATTGCACATACTGGTCACTATTAGTTACCCAGGTTAGGAGCCAAGGGCAGGACAATGGAAACAGGATCCCTAAGTAGTAGTTGTTTTGTACTTTCTTTTTCTTTCTTTTTTTTTTTTTTTTTTTGAGACTGAGTCTCACTCTGTCACCCAGGCTGGAGTGCAGTGGTGCAATCTGGGCTCACTGCAAGCTCCGCCTCCTGGGTTCACACCATTCTCCTGCCTCAGCCTCCCGAGTAGCTGGGACTACAGGCGCCCGCAGCCACGCCCGGCTAAATTTTTGTATTTTTAGTAGAGACGGGGTTTCACTGTGTTAGCCAGGATGGTCTTGATCTCCTGACCTCGTGATCCGCCCACCTCGGCCTCCCAAAGTGCTGGGATTACAGGTGTGAGCCACCGCGCCCGGCCGGTTGTTTTGTACTTTCTATATGGCAGCTAAATTACTCATATCACTGTTTTGGGTTTCTTGACAATATTCATCTAGGGCTGAAATTCAAGCACTACAACAAGCAACATTTTAAACATGGCCAATCTATCATTTTATTGACAGGGTAAGTTTTCCAGAAAAATTACTGAAATTAAGAATTAATCTCCTTTCCTAAATGCAATTTCCATGTATTTTTTAAAGTTGGATGAGCAAGAAATCACTTACTTGTTGTAAACGTGGATTCCAATTGAGTTATTCATGAGGCAAGTGCAGTAATATCTGTTAGATTCAATATCTACTAAAGGTATTGAAAGACCCTCTGAACAAGCAAAACGGGTCACCATTCCTAACTTCAACATGCAAACAAGTCAGCCTTCATGTATTAAGACCCTGATGTAGACCGTGGACTGTACTTCGTGACATAATCTTTCTGCATTCAAGGAGCAATGGATTAAGATAACTAAGCAAAAACCCAAATTAGATTGCAAAGCAAGATAATTTAGTGTAATACACAATGTACCTATCTATAGGATTATCTCTGCATATGTCTGTTTGCAGTTGCACACAATGCAAGTTCCTCATAGGAACACTCACGACAGTTTATTGAAAACAAAGTTGTATGTGTGAACTCTTTTAAAAGATAACTGAATTTTAACAACCATTTCTAAGAGGCACCAAACACACATTTTGGGGAGCCATTTTCTACCACTCATTAAGATATGGGTGATTTTGTTTTTGTGCCTGAAATAGAGCTGTATGAATAGGCTATTTCAACAGAAAATTGAGTTATAAACTACTGGTATCTCTGGAATTATGACCCTTCTATTACCCGTGTCAAAACTCATTGAGTGCTACATTTAAGATTTGCATATTGCATTGAATATTAATTTTAACTGAAAAGATAAGTAAAGAAGTATTGAACCTGCTGAAGTATTTGGGAGCAGGAGGAGGTATACCAATGTCTGAAACTCTGAAATGCATAGAAAATAAGGTGGATGGTTAGAGAGATAGATGTGTATATAAAACAAGTACGCTAAAATGTTAATTGTAGGATCTAGATGATGGGCATATTACCCATAAAATTGTTATTTCAACTTTTCTCTTTTTGATAATTTTCATAAAATGTTGCAACTGAGTTACCTTTAAATATTTGCACGTGGTATCCCAGTAGCTTGGTCTAGCTGGGGTCTAGAAAACTGTATTTTTTTTTAAGCCCCCATTGAATCACACATAAACTCAGGTTTTAAAACCATGATCGTAAGATGTATTTCAACTTTTAAAAGTTCTTAATCATTTTTAATCTTCATGCCGAATTTTAATATTGCCAAATTTAATATACCTTTCACTTAGGATTGTCCCATAACCCCAAAAGTCAATGCTAAAACAGAATAAACCCTTCTTAGTTCTCTGTTTTTATACTAAATGAAATCTAATACATATAATAATATTTATATCTTTGTATGTTTGTAGGCTTCCCTGAGTAACTACTTTTCTACAGGATGTTTCCTCAAAATATTTCCTCAACGGTCAGGAGTTTGAGACCAGCTTGGTCAACATGGTGAAACCCCGTCTCTACTAAAAATGCAAAAAGTTAACTGGGCATGGTAGCATGCATCTGTAGAGGCTGAGGCAGGAGGATCACTTGAACCTGGGAGGCGGAGTTTGCAGTGAGCTGAGATCTTGCCACTGCACTCCATCCTGGGTGACAGAGTAAGTCTCTGTCTCACAAAAAATACTTCCTCAAAGACTTTTTTTTAAATATAAGAGAATGTAAAGATTTTTTTCTTTTTGATTTTCATTAGAAACTAAATGAAAACCTTACTGAAAAGTTTATTTTCAAAGTAGATCTCCTAAACAAAACTTGTGTTTCCCAGCAATTCATTTTGGCAAGACTTTTAAAAATTTTAATAAATTTTTTTGGAGCAATATTTGCCTTCCTCTAAGCCATGACACTCAATCTTAGGTCCACATTTAAGTAAAAATGATAAAAAATCAATGTAGGAAAATAACAAAGCATTTCAGAAAAACAAACAAAAAACAAGCTTTTAATCCTAATGGCCAAATGTGAAACAGAGTTGGAACAGGGAGACTTCTGGTGGGATTGGGCTGATGTAAAGAGGATTGGGACCTAGGTGAGCCCCTCTTGCTCCAGTCCTAGTAGCAGCATTGACTAGAGTGGCCGTTCAGTGCTCCCCACCTCTGCAGTGGGACCAGCTGAAGAAGCAACAGTCGTAGAGGTAGGGCTGCATAGTCTCTGTGAATACTGAATACTTTGCTGTCAGGAACTCTGAGAGGTCTCTGCAGTGAAACTAGGGATTTGTCAACATATGTGAACGTTTAGTTTACTGTCCAGGGGTAAAACGTTTAATAATAATTTTTTATTATTATTGTAATTCTGGTGCATAGATTGACATTACTCCTCAATTATATGAAGCTGCCACCATCGATCTACATAAACCTATCTTTATAAAAAATTGTATTATTCCAATTCATTTCTCAAACTTTTCCTGTTCTTTTTGTTTTGCATCTACTCTGCCCTTCCTATATATAGCTCAAATGTATTTACTAGAGCAGCTGCATATACACATAGCTTTGAAAAAATACATAGTGTTTTTTGTGTGTATTAATTGATCACATTTTATGTTAGGTATAATTGTATTATTTTTCATACTCAACCCCTTTTTGCTCTATATCATACCATAACCTTTAATCCTCTCGGAGTATTCTTTCCTAGACATCTTCCCTAGAGATGAACAATCTGGTCATTTCCAAGTTATTGAAACCAGATTCCTTTATGGAACTATATGAGAGCCTCCCCATTATTCTAGTAATTTATTGGAATTTCATTGAATTTATAGATTAGTTTGGAGATAATTGACAGTTTTCCAATGTTAAGTTTCTTGTCTGTGAACTAGAGCTGGTAATCAATTTGATTTTCTTTCTATGCCCTTTAGTGGGGTTTCTGGGTAATATGTAGTTTATAGAATTTTCATAAATGTATTCAATGTTATAAACTTCCTTTCAAGAAATGCTTTGACTACCCCCATATGAAAGATGATTCCTCTTTTAAGGCAAGAGCTATTTAATATACCTTTTAGTTTCTATATACATAGATTTTTTTTTGTAGTTGTATTTTTGTTATCAATTTACAATTACACAGCAGTGTGGAAAAAAACAGAGTCTCTACAATGCTGAATCTTTGGAGTGTTTTCTTTCATACTTTCTCTGAGAATTATTCTGTTAATGACTTTGTGAAGGTAGCTACGTGCTAGAAAGTAATGTGTATTTTCTCTGAGGTATAAGGAAATTATCTCTCACTGAGATTGTATATTTGGGTAACTATTAAATATAAATTTCATTATAAAACTTTTCTGTTGATGTCTTATAAAGTTTTTGTTAATTTTTCTGCTTTCATCTCTATTTTGCCAATGTAAAATTCCACTCTTGTTTTACATGAGCTTATTATTTCCAGGACATATTTTTCATCCTCTATTTTCAATCTTTCTGTATTTCCTCGATTTAAATTTTTCTCCTGTAGGCAAATTATTCCTCAGTATTTTTATCTAATGTATGGGCCTTCTTTATTGATGAGTTAAATTAATATAGATTTATTGTCACTACTTTTATATTAGAGCTTATTTTTCCTATCTTATGTATCTTTTTTAATATCAATTTTTATTTCTACTCATTTTCTATTTGCTTGCACTGAATGCTATTTTGCTGGTCTAACAGCTGTGTTACATTTATATTCTGTCATTAATTATGCCTCTAATAATAGGACTCATGTTTACTTCTTCCTCTCAGTTTTTAAAACTTATTAAAATATATGCCTTTCTTTAAAATTAGAGACTGCTTTGGTCTGTTTTAATCTCACTCTAGTCTTTCCCTCTCATGTGGAGTTTTAGTTTTGAACTTTTGTGGATATGCTATTTTACATAACTTTTAGTCATTGCTTATTTATATAATCATATATTTACTATTTTTTTCTCAACGAAACATTCTATAAAGAAGTAACCTCAAAGATTCATGCCACCTTTTGTGGGTGCAGTTCTTCCGAAAGTGCTTTAAAGAGGAAAGTTTTTATTTCAAAGTAATTTTATTATTCATAATTATACAAATATGTATTCGGTGATATATTTATTTCACTTTTCCTTTAATAGTGTAATTGGGAATGTAATTGTAGGCTTAAAGTTCTTTTTTTTAAATTGTCAGATGTTTGCAAATATTATTTCATGCCTTTTTCCATCTACTATGTGCTTTTTGTATGTAAAATGTTTATCCTTCCTGGATATAGAGTTTTCTACTTGTATTTGATATTTTTAAAATTTTACTGAACTGTGTTTACCTGTGTGTTTGTGTATGTGTTTTAACTTGTCCTGTTGGCACTTATAAACTCTTTTTAATCGAGATCTTACAACTTTCTTTAATTCTGAAAAATTCTCTGCCATTATTTTACATTTTAAGATGTTTTTATAAGGAAGTTTTGAGATTTAATTCCCTTCTTCCACTTCTTCTGGGAGGTCATTTAAATAGGTATAACAATAGCTACTTCATCTCTATTTATCTTTTTCTTTCTCATTTATTTCTTCTATCTCTTTCCCACGTGTTTGGAATAATTTTTTTTTGCTATGATTTGTTACTAAATAGTGCATTTTCTAGTTGGAAACATTATTCTATTCTGTACCTCAACTGACTTCGTTATTTCAACAATTACATATATTTTTCATATTCAGCAGTTCCAGTTGATTCTTTTGTTTAAAACATATAACTTCTTTTTTTTTTTTTTTGCTTTATATTTTCAGTATCTTCTCTCATCTCTGTAAAAGTTATTGGTGATTGTCACCTCTTATCTGGCTTGTTTCCATCTGGACTTCTGGTTTCTATCTATTTCTCCTACAGCCTATGTATTAGTCAGCGTTCTCCAGAGGGACAGAACTAACAGCATATATGTATATCTGAAAGGGAGTTTATTAGGGAGAATTGGCTCACACAATCACAAGGCAAAGTCCCATGATAGGCCTTCTGCAAGCTAGGGAAGAAAGAAGCCAATAGTGGGTCAGTCCAAGCCCAAAAGCCTCGAAAGCAGGGAAGCCAACAGTACAGCCTTCAGTCTGTGGCTGAAGGCCCAACAGCCCTGTCAAAACACTGATATAAGTCCAAGAGTCCAAAGGCCAAAGAACCTGGAGTCTGATGTCCAAGGGCATGAAGAATGGAAGGATGATTAAAGCCAAATGATTCAGCAAGCCAGCTTAGCCCACACTCTTCCACCTGCTTTGTTCTAGCAGCCCACCCAGATTGAATGTAAGTCTTCCTCTCTCAGTCCACTGACTCAAATTTCAGTCTTCTCTGGCAACACCCTCACAGACACACCCAAGCCTCATACTTTACCAGCTATCTAGACATCCTTCCATCTAATCAACCTCACACCTAATATTAACCATCACAGTAATTATGTTTAAATTACATTATTAGTCTACCTCATTCATTAGTTCTGTTTTTTTTTTTCTGGTGTAGACTCTTCAGCTTATTTTTCTCTCATAATGATTGAATTTCATTGATGTTTCATTATACAAATATATCACACACACAGAGGCTCATATGCCATTGGGAATTTTAGTTATCAGGTATTTTTATTTTGTTTTCATTATCAATTATCATCAGCTATAATTACCCTGGCCTCTGCTATTTACTTGGGGCCAGGTAAAAACCCAATACTTTACCAGCTATCTAGACATCCTTCCATTCAATCAAGTTGACACCTAATATTAACCATCGCAGTAATTATTATGTTTAAGTTTCATTATTAGTCTACCTCATTCATTAGTTCTGTTTTTTTCTGGTGTAGATGCTTTAACTTATTTTTCTTTCATAATGATTGAATTTCATTGATGGTTCATTATACAAATATATCATCACACACACAGAGGCTGATATACCAATGGGAATTTCAGTTATCATATATTTTTATTTTTTATTCATTATCAATTATCAGTTATAATTACCCTGGCCTCTGCTGTTTATATGGGGCCAGGCAGAAACCTAGGATTCTCACATACTCTTGCAGGTAACTTTAGGGAGCAGATTGGAGGCACAGTACAGTAGGTATAGTTTATGATGTTGCAATCCCGGCTGGTCACTTTATCCTGCTCAATTTACCCACTATTCCTACTCTGTGACCTAACCTGGAGATATTTTCCTCCAGGAAATGGAGTTTATGAAATGGGATTTGCGTATCCAGGGCACCAAAAGCCTGCTTTTCATATATGTATCATTATTATTTTTAATCTGAGCTACTCTTTAGACATCTCCTAATTTTACTATTTTGTTGTCAGCTGATTCTGGATAGCTTTGTTGTTTATTGACCTTCTACGTCAACAGGATAGACGATTATTATCCCAAGGTCAATAAAGGAAAAGAAAAGGGCACAGCTAGAATAACTTCTCCCACAAAGTCCCTGCTTATGGTGTCTTACTATTTTTGTTTCTGGGCTGATAATACCATCTACCTAGAGACCCAACCATCTTGTCTTTGTGAATGTTTCTACTAGACTTTGTATTTAGTTCTGAAAAAAAAAATAAGACTCCCTTTTACCTTTTGTTTCATAACCAAAGTTGACTCAGAAATCTTATTTGATATTCAGAGATTTTTAAGATTTTGGGGGCTTTTATGTTTGTATGCTTTCCATCATTATTTTTCCTGGTTTATCATTTATTTCTTTGTTTATACAAATGGATACTGAAACCCAAGATTATATTAAATCAGGTTATAACAAGATTTTTAAAATAATTGATATCTTAAAGGTCATTCACGATTAAACTTCTTCCTGTCATGGCAGTAAGAATACTTACAAAGTACAACATGTAACTCGGATGGCTAAAATGAAAATTGTTGATGGGAGGTATTGAAAAGTTGCAGCTGGGATTTGAACAAATAAAGTATTGGTAGGATCCTCAGAAATAGTAGAAAGCCATTGCCAATCCTATGGTCAAAGGGACAAGGGAGGAAAGACATTACTGGAGCTCAGTGAGAATTGGAAACATGGAGGAGCCAATTCTAGGGGGAAGGAGTCCATAACTCCTTTGCCCTAGATGGAGGGGCCATCTAGGGGGACGCTACAGTCATGGAGGGACAGAGCTTCTACCAGAACATCTCCATGGAATTAGAAAGGGAGTGAAGAAGTAATGCACCTTTATTCTCTCCTCCCACCCTCATCTCCTGCCAATGCCAACCCTTGGCTGAACCCAAATAGAAGCCAAGAGAGTAAGGAGGTATGAAGAAGCAGCCCAAAGAGGTAGCTTTCTGGGGAACAGGACAGGTCAGATAAGGTTGACTAATAGACATGAGAAGAGAATAAATTGAGTATTACCAGAATTCTAGCCTTCCTGTGCTTACCTTCTATCTTGGTGTTTTATAATACTCAATTAGATGATTCTGGTAACTTTGTCACAAATGTTCTATTCCCCCTTTTTCCCTGCAAAATTTTCATTTATCCTACAGTGCTCCTCACTAACATCCGTGCCTCTGCGAAAATCTTCTTTATCTCATTCCTCTGAGTTTGGTAATTTGTCTATTGGTTGCACATAACACTTACTATTTACTTTTATTACAATAATTTTCACATTTTATCTTAACTGATTAGTGGCTTTTCATTCTTTTTCTCATCTCCTCCAGAACAGAAATTGTCTTGTCATTCTGTGTCCCTTGGGACTTCTATTATTACTGGCAGATGGTAAGTGCCCAGAAAAAATTTCACAAGTGAATAAAAGGGAGAATGAATGAGTATGAGAGTATCTTCCCCATGAGAAAAGGAAAGAGTGGGCAAATCGATCACAAGCAAACAAGGAAAGTAGGAGATTGAGGAATTAAGAAATAAATGGTGTTATCAGTGAGAACAATATAGAAGGCTTAAAGTCAAAAATAAAATGGAATGAGGCTAAAACTTAAGTGGAAAGATAAAGTCAACAAAACGAAATGAAAAACCAAAAAGCTGAACACATTTTAAAAGGTATGCAATCCAAATAAAATGGAGTTCACAAATATTTTCTGTAATTGGTAACAAAAAAATCTAATTTAGAGATGGCTTTTCTTAAGGTGCTGAGAAAATAATTTTAATGTTAATTCACCCTTTTGTTCTTTGATTTCAGCAAATTTTGATGATTACATTTTCTAAATCCATAATTAAACTTCTCTGCCATGGTGTAAATGTACTTACAAAAACCAAAATGTAAAGGGTAAAGTGAGGTTGGCACCATTTTAAAACTCTGTACCCATATTTTTAGTAGTCAAAGTTTACATTTAAACATGGTATTTGTTTATAGTTAATAAAAAGAAAAGAACATATGCTGTTATTTAAGTGCCCTGGTGAATAATTTCCCCTTTTTTCTAAAGCTATAACTGATATTTAAAGACTGACCAACTCATCTAAAGTTTAGATAACTCAAGGCAGATTTTAGAAGTGTTTCTTCACACTCAGGATTATTAAGTATGACAGGACATATGTCCATCCAAAATTCGTAGTACTCATTTTGCTAAAATTTATTTTATATAGCCTAGTCAAGACAGTACAACATTTTGCTAATTAGTAATGGTTCATTTAAATAGCCACTGGTTTCTACATATTTCCATGCACATAAAGAAGGAAGGAGGGAAGGAAGGAAGGAAGGAAGGAAGGAAGGAAGGAAGGAAGGAAGGAAGGAAGGAAGGAAAGAAGGAAGGAAGGAAGGAAGGAAAAAGAGAGAGAGGGTTTTAATAGGTTTTATTATTGAGTTATGTTAAGGCCAACAGATCAGGAGATGACTGCCATTGAAAAGATAGTTTGTGGGCCAGGCATGGTGGCTCACACCTATAATCCTTTGGAGGCCAAGGTGGGAAGATTACTTGAGGCCAGGAGTTCAAAACCAGCCAGGAAATTGTAGCAAGATCCCTTTCTCTACAAACAAATAAATGAATTAACTGGGTATGATGCCATGTGCCTATAGTTCAAGCTCCTTGGGAGGCTGAGGCAGGAGGATTATTTAAGTTCAGGAGTTTGAGGCTGATGTGAGCTATAATCACACTACTGCACCCCAGCCTGGGTGATAGAGTGAGAACCTATCTCTAAAAAACAACAAAAAGATAGTGTGTTATACTTACAGATGGAGACACAGGGGCTCACATACGCCAGCATGCGGTGGGGGAGGTGCAGTCAGGAGGCAAAGGGAGAGAGAAAATCTTGAGCCAAGAGCCTTTATTGTGGTTTCCTCAAGAGGGAAATTACAGCAGGATCAGGGTCATAGGAGCTGTCTCTAGTTGTCTAGGACCTAGCTCTGGAATGCTAAGGGAAGATGGATAGTGGCTTAGAGTACAGAGTGTAAGCTGTGCATTGGTTGATTTGCATATGAAAGTTGTGCTCACAGGTGAGTTGCTTACTCTCTCTAGCAACTGGCTAATCCTGGAGTGAGCTGACTTCCTCTAGGGTCAGCAGGGCCTCAGATGTCAAAACATCAAAATATAGATAGACACAGTTAATATAAGAAGGAAAGGAAGGATATTTTATGAATGAATACATGAAGAGCAAATAAATATTTGATCTTAGAATTCTGGTGCAAGACTAACAAAAGTATATATGTTTTTAGTCTATAAACATTTAATGGAAGTGTGGTCAGATAAAAATAATAATAAACAGTCTTGTCATGGATGACCTCAAATACTATTATATTTGTAATTTAAAATATATGATCCTGTGAGTCATGAATTTATAGAATTGATTTGTAGAACTTCAATTAATGACCTTGATTATTTTTCTGTAAGAAGAGAGGGAGAGGTCATGTGAGTGCGAGTAAATTAACCTTTCATTCCATACCCTACCAACTTCTTCTCCACTGACAAGTAATCAAGATTGTTTGACAGAAACAGCAAGTTGTTTAGCTTCTCAGCTCTCCTGCCGTTAAAATATGATGTCAGACAATTTGTTCCTGTTTAGGTCTAGCTTGATTACTTCTGGTTCCCTGAGATTTGAATTGATGAAGTTTTACTTTAGTTACATAGCAGTGTTAATAAATGCTGTCATGTTTATTAATGAGATGCCAAAATTGTATTGTTATATTTAGAGGACAGAGCCAAGTTCATGTAACTTAAAGTAGTTGAATGTGATAAAAGGTTAATTAGACTTCATGACCTGTTTGGAATATGTCTTGGGTCTCAATACCAATATAACCTTCAATGCAAAATACCAAAATCCAGAATTAATTTATAAGATAACAATTTAATAGTCTGTCATTTAAATAGTAAATGATTCTAACACTTCCTGGAGATATGTAAAACTGAAAGAAATACTGAAAACAAAAACTTAAAAGAGGAAAGCAAAACAAGATTCAGTCAAGGCCAGCCAAGTGTTATTTCCTTTGATTCAGTGTGAGTATATTACATGAACATTTTATTCACACTGTATACACAGGATGTCAAATAGTCCCCACTGAAGGAAGAATCATCGTGAGAGCTTTCTATAAATTATTCAGATGTATAATATGAAGAATTTAAAATACAATGCAATCATTGGGTAGCAGAATATATGCTACAGAAAATTTCTAACTCAACTTTACCTTCTCATTTTTGACTGAGGGTAAGTGAAAAATATTAACTTGAAAGACCACACAAGAACACTATTCAATGGCTAATACAATTTTTATTATTATTATTATACTTTAGGTTTTAGGGTACATGTGCACAATGTGCAGGTTTGTTACATATGTATCCATGTGCTGTGTTGGTTTGCTGCACCCATTAACTCGTCATTTAGCATTAGGTATATCTCCTAATGCTGTCCCTCCCCCCTCCCCCCAACCCACAACCGTCCCCGGAGTGTGATGTTCCCCTTCCTGTGTCCATGAGTTCTCAGTTTTTATAGGTGAAAATAAAACTGCACAAATAAAGTTCTAGCCATATTGAAATCACAAAACAAAATTCTCTGAATTGTCTAAAAATTCATCTAATGAAAATTTCACTAAGAAATTTAATAATTTTTTTTCATGTTTCAGGCAAACAGAATGCAAAAGAAGTCCATATCTAGACAAATCCTAGTAGAATTTTTCAAACTTCTATGACAAAAAAAAAGTCTGATGAGTTTCTAGATTTTAAAAAGTACTAAATTACTTTTTTAAAAATCAACTTTACAAACAACATGAAAACAGAATGTTTAAGAGGAAAAATTATGTGTAGCTTATAATAATAATTATATCCCAGTTTTCCTTACTTTACTGGAGTACAGAGAAATGACTTTTTAAAAAGGTATATAAGTTTTATTAAATAAAAGTCAATGTGAGCTTCTTAATATTATCATTCTGACTTAACAACAATTGTATTTATAAGAAATATATATTTAGCTACTAAAGAATAATAGCAAAAACTAAAATATGCTTTGAATAAGAGATTTATCTCTCGTTTTATATAATACTCTCCTTTTCCTGAAATTTCCACTGTAGAGCATAGATTGTTGAGTATCATATGAATATTACCTTGAGTAAGTTTTGGTAGTTTTGTCTTTAAAAATATGTCCATTTCATATAGCTTGTTGAATTTAATGGGCTTAGGGTTGTTCACAGCGTCCCCTTGTTCTTTAAATGTCAGTACAGTCTGTAGTGATGTTTCTTTATTAGTTCTTATTATTTGTAATTTGCATTTTCTCTCTTTTTTGGTCATTCTAACTAGAAATTTATTAATTTTATTGAAATTTCTAAACAATCAGCCTTTGGGTAAATTAGTTTTCTTTTTCTTCTGTTCTAAATTTCATTGATTTCTACTCTCATTTTCATTATCCTTTCTTCTATTTGCTTTTGGTTTAATTTGTTCTATTTTTCTCTCAGAAGGAGGTTAGATAATTCATATGAATTCTGTTTTCTTTTCTTTTTTTTTTTTTTTTTGAGACGGCGTCTTTCTCTGTCCCCCAGGCTGGAGTGCAGTGGCGCGATCTCGGCTCACTGCAAGCTCCGCCTCCCGGATTCACGCCATTCTCCTGCCTCAGCCTCCCGAGTAGCTGGGGTTACAGGCGCCCGCCACCACGCCCGGCTAATTTTTTGTATTTTTTTAGTAGAGACAGGGTTTTACTATGTTAGCCAGGATGGTCTCGATGTTCTGACCTCGTGATCCGCCCGCCTCGGCCTCCCAAAGTGCTGGGATTACAGGCGTGAGCCACCGCGCCCGGCCCTTTCTTTTCTAATATAAGCATTTAAAGCTATCAGTCTCCCTCTATGCACCACTTTAGCTACACTGTCAAATTTTGAAAATAATAAGAGCTATTTATGACAAACCCACAGTCAATATCATGTTGAATGGGCAAAAGCTGTAAGCATTCCCTTTGAAAATTGGTACAAGACAAGGATGCCCTCTCTCACCTCTCCTATTCAACACAGTATTGGAAATTCTGGCCAAGGCAATCAGGAAGAGAAAAAAATAAAGGATATTAAATAGGAAGAGAGGAAGTCAAATTGTCTCAGTTTGTAGATGACATTATCCTATATTTAGAAAACCACATCATCTCAGCCCAAAAATTCCTTAAACTGATAAGCAATTTCAGCAAAGTCTCAGGATACAAAATCGATGTGCAAAAATCACAAGCATTCCTTAACACCAACAATAGATAAGCAGAGAGCCAAATCATGAATGAACTCCCATTCACAATCACTACAAAGAGAATAAAATAACCAGGAATAGAGCTAACAAGGGATGCAAAGAACCTCTTCAAGAAGAACTACAAACCACTGCTCAAGGAAATAAGAGAGGACACAAACAAACGGAAAAACATTCCATTCTCATAGATAGGAGGAATCAATATTGTGAAAATGGCCATACTGCCCAAAGTAATTTATATATTCAATGCTATTCCCATCAAACTGCCATTGACATTTTTCACAGAATTAGAAAAATCTATTTTAAATTTTATATGGAATCAAGGAACACCCTGTATAGCCAAGACAATCCTAAGCAAAAAGAGCAAAGCTAGAGGCATCACACTACCTGACTTCAAACTATACTACAAGACTATAGTGACCAAAACGGCATGGTGCTGGTACAAAAACATACATATAGGCCAATGGAACAGAACAGAGAAATAATACCACACATCTACAACCATCTGATCTTTGACGAACCTGACAAATACAAGCAATGGGGAAAGGATCTCCTATTGGGTAAATGGTGCTGGGAAAGCTGGCTAGCCATATGCAGAAAACTGAAATTTGACCCCTTCCTTACACCTTCCTTACACCTTATGCACAAATTAGCTCAAGATGGATTAAAGACTTAAATTTAAAACCAAAAACCATAAAAACCCTAGAAGAAAATCATCAAAACCCTAGGCACTACCATTCAGGACATAGGCATGGGTAGACTTCATGACAAAAATGCAGAAAACAATTGCAACAAAAGCCCAAATTGACAAATGGAGTCTAAACTAAAGAGCTTCTGCACAGCAAAAAAAACTCTCATTGGAGTGACCAGACAGCCTAAAGAATAAGAGAAAATTTTTGCAATCTAACCATCTTACAAAGATCTAATATCCAGAGTCTGTAAGCAACTTAAACAAATTTACAAGAGAAAAACAAACAAATCCATCAAAAAGTGGGCAAAGGATATGAACAGACACTTCTAAAAATAAGACATTTTCACAGCCAACAAACATATGAAAAGAAGCTCAGCGTGACTGATCATCAGAGAAGTGCAAATCAAAACCACAATAAGATACCATCTCACGCCAGTCAGAATGGGAATTATTAAAAAGTGAGGAAACAATAGATGCTGGTGAGGCTGTGGAGAAATAGGAATGCTTTTACCCTGTTGGTGGGAATGTAAATCAGTTCAACCATTGGGGAAGACAGTATGCCTATTCCTCAAGGATCTAGAACCAGAAATACCATTTGACCTAGCAATTCCATTACTGGGTTTATACCCAAAGGAATATAAATTATTTTATTATAAAGATACATGCACACATATGTTTATTGAAGCACTATTTACAATAGCAAAGACATCTAACCAACCCAAATGCCCATCAATGATAGAATGGATAAAGAAAATATACTACATATACACCATGGAATACTATGCTGCCATAAAAAGGAATATGATCATGTCCTTTGTAGGGACATGGATGAAACTGAAAGCCATCATCCTCAGAAAACTAACACAAGAACAGATGACCAAACAAGTTTTCAGTCATATATGGGAGTTGAGCAATGAGAAAACATGGACACAGAGAGGGGAACAACATACACTAGGGCCTTTTGGGGGTGAGTGGTGAGGGTAGGGAACTTAAAGAGGATGAGTCAGTAGGTGCAGCAAACCACCGCGGCACACGTATACCCATGTATCAAACATGCATGTTCTGCACATGTATCCTGCTTTTTTTAGAATAAGAAAAATTTTTTTGATATGTTGTCTTTTCATTTTCATTCAATTCAAAACATTTTATAACTTCCCTATGACTTTTGAAACATGGCTAACTGAGACATATGGTGTTTATTTTTCAAGTATTTAAATATCTTTCTTGATATTCTCTGTAATTGATTTCTAGTTTAATTTTGTGAGTTCTCATGAGAGCTGGTTGCTTAAAAGTATATAGCACTTCTTCCTTCACTTTCTTCTTCCTGCTTCAGCTGTGTAAGACGTGCTTGTTTTCCCTTCACTTTCCATCATGATTGTAAGTTTCCTGAGGCCTCCACAGCCATCTGCAGAACTGTGAGCCAATTAAACCTCTTTACTTTATAAATCACCCAGTCTCAGGTAGTTCTTTATAGCAATGTGATGATGAACCAATACAGGGACTCTGGATATTTTCTGTCTTAGCATGGTTAGGCGACTATCACAAAAATACCACAGGCCGGTATGATGTATTATAAACAACAGAAATTTATTTCTCACAGTTCTGGAGGCAGAGCAGTCCAGGATCAAGGTGCTGGAAGATTTGGTGTCTGGTGAGGACCCATCTTCTAAATCATAGACTGCTGTGTTTTGGCAGTGTCCTCACATAGCACAAGCGGAAAAAGAAATCTCTGGGGCCTCTTTTATAGGGTCACTAATCCAATTTATAAGGGTGGTGCCCTTTGATTTATTCATCTCCAAAAGGCCCTACCTCCCAATACCATCACATTAAGAATCAGATTTGAATATGAATTTGGAGAAGGGATACAATCAATCTGTACCATTTCCTGGCCAGTATTAATGATGTGTTTGCTTACTGGGTTATGCATGCCTAGAGCAGTGTCAGTGACCTTCAAGCCTGTAAGTAGGGCAAGCACAATATATAGCATAGTAGCCCTTTTGTGGTGAATAAGGCTGAAAAACATGAAGCAGCAGGCCCAGAAAAAATGTGACCTCCAAACCCCCAGAGTACATACAGTGCATATGATAGTAGAGGAATGTTTTGATAGTGTAAGAATGGAGGGACAGACAAGTGTTATTAAAGTAACATCAGAGCCCTTCAGCAACAAGAATATTGGCTGACATAAGGAGAAAATCCTGTTCATGAGGTGTCAGTAGGCTTGTTGGTATGAGCAAAGCAGGGGTGTTTCTTAGAAATTGTAAAGCAAATCAGATCAGAGGAAGAGGCCAAGTGAGCAATTTGAATAAATATTTTGGTACCCAGTTGGTTTTTTGGAGTGGTACACAGGAAAAGGAGGGCTGGCCAAGGTAAATCCTTCTGTGAGGTTGACTGGATATGGGTAATGAGAGCTGGTGACTCATCTAAGGACTGGTGGCAAGCCCAGAAATTAGTTCAACAAAGGACCTGGACTGTATGCTCCATGAGTTGTAAATACATATAGGAGAGACTCTTCAAGACTAGGGGTGGCTTGCTGTGATGGAATGAACTGAGCCTCAGAGAAGGAAAAACAAAATAAGCAGAGATGGGGATAGGGCAGTGAACCCTGTACTGAAAACTCAGTAAGGTTGGCTAAGGGAAATTAGCTAGAAGTATGAATGGTGCCTATGAAGGGTGTGAAAGTGGGGCCTGGTAGGGAAGATATGGAATTGTTCATGAGTGACGGGATGGTGGTGACCTTCTAGGCAATGATTAATTAAGTCTTGGTGCCAGATGATAAAATCTAGGGAGAAAATTTAAGACAGTGCAGAAGCTGAATGTGTCAGGTTGTAGCCTGGAGTAGTGGAACAAAATAGACAGAGGGTACTCCTAGACCCAAAACAGAACTTTAGATACTCCATTGGCAGCTCCTGAAAACATATAGCTAAATAATGCATCACCATTGAGTCTGAGCTTGGTGTTTTCCATAGCATAAATAATGTTTTGTAAGTACTGACAATCTCCTTTTCAATATTATTGAGTGTAGCCCTGGTGTCATTGCATTTGTGTGGTGTGGTGAATATGTTGCAGCAGAGCCTTACATATTGGGGGTGGGTAAGGGAATACTCTCAAGAGAAAGCTAAGGTGATGGTTTCTCCAATGACTTCAGGAAAAAATTAGAGATAAGCTTCAATTTGGTGTGAGTACCATAGCCTGAAGGGGTGGAATAGTGGGGCAGGACTATAGAAGGAGAGCTGGCAGAGGACAGTGAGGTTAACAGGATCTGAAGCAAAGCAAGAAAAAAGGAGGAGCAGCATTGGCCATTGGCAGTAATGAGGTCAGCAACAGAGCCAAAGTCTGGTTTCTATTGTCAGATGGGCTGAGGTCATCTGGTGGTCCACTAGGCTGTCATAGAGTTGGCTCACGATGTTGGCTCATGATGAGGTTGTGGACTTCACTAGGTTTGCAATAATCTTGCACCAAATTTGGTACTGTAAGGCATAAAGGCTTATTGATCAGGAAGTCATAGAAATATACTGATGTGGTTGAATAGCAACGAGAAAAGAGTTAGCTATCTTGCTATCCTATTGGAGATATAAAACCTCAAAGGATCCTGATGCATTCAACCCCAAATGAGGCTCTAAGTTATCTCTTATGCAAAGGTCTGACATGTACTTTAAAAGGCAAAATCTGAAGTTAGGAACATTACTTCAAATATCCGAATAGCAGGGCATACAGCTAGCATATGTGCTACCTTCTATATCTTGCAAATCTTCTGTGAATTTAGAATAGCCAATGGGAGCTTCTTTAGTTTTTATAAGAAACTTTGCTGTTATGGTGGAAATGGAACTATGGTACCACCTAGGTTGGTTATGGCTGTAGTATTGAAAAGTCCGAGTAAGTGTAGGTGGCATCATGGTCTGAATATAGCCCAGCAGCTCTTGCATTGACAGGTAGAATCTGCACAATGGACTGTTGTATCCCAGACCCAGGTCATTACCTATGGTATTCATAGCCAGGCTATGAAAAGTCATGAGACCAGTCATTTGTGCAGTGTGGGTGTTATCTTTTGAGGAAGCAAAACGTTGCTGGCAAGTGTGGGCATAAGGAAGAATATGGATATACCCATTTAATCCTGTCCCATGGTTCTCAGATACCCCATTCTGTTTTTTATTTTATTTTATTTTTGTTTTCATAATTTTACTTTTTGTGTTTCATTGTGGATAACTTCTATTGACATATCTTCAAGTTCAACTATTTCCTTGGCTTTATCAAATCTACTGATGGCATCTAATGATGGCGTTTGTTAGCTTTGTTACTATGTGATTCAGCACAATTATTTCCACTACTTTCTATCTTATAGTTTTTACTTCTAATCTGAAATTCCCCATCTGTTCATGCTTGCTGTGCTCCCCTTTTTAGCTAGATCCTTTAACATATTAATCATAGGTTTTTAAAATTCCTTGTTTGATAGTTCAAACGTAGGCGTTAGAGTTGAGTCTAGTTGTGTGTATTGCTTTGTCTCTTGACATTGTGATTTTTAAAATTCTTTATATGTCTTGGAATATTTAGTGGGTACCTAGACATGTACTATAAGAGAGTAAACACTGAGGTAATTAATATTTATGCCTGATAAATGACACACTAATTTTTTTTTTTTTTTTTTTTTTACACAGCTAGGTTTTTATTGCAAGGAGTTAGACTAATCTAGTTAGGAGTTGAGTTACTTTTGGATTTTGTTATTGCTGTACCTTAGTGCACCCCATTCCTCAAATTCCCCTAGTATAATTCTGTATGTGTGACATGAATTGGTTTGCTAGAGTGTTTGTTTGTTTTTTCCTACTTCCTCCCTCAGCTTTAGGTGTTTTCTTTGTATCTGTACCTTGGGTTTTTCTCCCTGCTCTTGAACTTCTCTCAGCAGTATCATGCTGTTATATATTAGGGGTACTTGTCAGCTTGATGATGGGGTTGGGGCTAGAAGAGCATGTTCTTTGTAGTTCTTGTTCAGGCTTAGACAGGCACTGTGCCCTTGGGTCTCATTAATGGGGTCTTTTCAGTAATCCTGCAACTCTCACAACTGGACAGGGTTTTACTGTCCAGGCCTGGTAAATTTTGTGCCCCTTTCCCAACATAGAAGGTTTTTCATCTTGATCCCTTTCCTCAGCTACCGTGGCTTTTCACCTGTTTCTTGAGGATGGTAGGGTTTGCTTTCTATGATTTTTGTTCTGTAGGGGACATAAAGGAGGAGGATTCAGGGTGAGCTTTGTGCCTTTACCACAATGGCTGCTGTTTACTTCTCCAGGTCTGCAACAAGAGGAGCATTTCCTCAGGAATATCTCTCACCTTCTGCCAATCTTTCTTGTGAGCCACTTAGTAAGGTCCATGAATATGAGCCTGTGTGTTGGTACAAGTTCTCCGGTGTTCTGTACTTTTACACTAGCCCACATTCAACCTTTAGCAAATCCTTAATTTTTTTTATAGCTGAATTCTTCTCACTAGCTTGGTATCAAGTGTCTGACAACTACCCCATCTAAGCAAGAGCTTGCTTCCTATTTTTTCCTGAAGATTCTTATCTTCCTTTGAATTGGAAGTGAGTTGTTTGCCTTAAAACCCCACTTTCTAATGGTTTCAATAAGGGTTGTAATTTTGCAGATTATCGAACATTTTATATTCTAAGGATGGGAATGATTCTTTTCCCACATTTTAACAGGAATCCAGAAGCCAAACATGTTTTTAAAAATTGAATGTGTTTCCTAAATTCCTAATAAAACCTTGCTCTATTTTTAGCACACAATTAGAATAAGTAGTAAAAACCCTTAGATAGTATGCCCTGAGTCATGAATTTATACCAGGACTGCAAATACTGCTTACCTTCACAAGAAAGCTTTCTTAATGACTCTCTTGTCAACATTTCTTTGGTACCATACTGAGAGAATACAGTCAGTATTCTCCCAGAACTTTCATTTCAATTTAACTTATGGCAAGATTGTACTTTGTGAGTGAATCTATGCTGGTTGGCAGTTTGGGTAAATAGTTTATATTTGATTATTTTCTAAGGATGATAAAAACTCAAATTGCAACTATGGTATTATTTACCTCTCTTTGTACATAAAATCAGAGGAGAATCAGTGGTTTATGAGAGGATTCATGTTATCATTTAAATTATGTGATGGGATGGACTTTAGTGAGATGACTGATATTTTTGAGTAGATACACTTTGGGACCTCCTTAGCGTTTAGCAACTTCTTGGAGACCCAAAACCTTGTCTTTCCATACCAACCTCTTCAATATCCAATCTATATACATATAACCCCAACGACATGTACACAAAGGAGGATCCTTGAACCTATCTTCCTAATGGACACTAGCATTCCTCTAGTCCAAGCTAGAGCTGGCACCTGCCCTAACAACCAATCATCAACTCAGTCCCTGAAATTTGGAATTGGAATGCTGGGATTTTCCTCAGTTGATAGTAGTCTCTGAATCTAAAAGCACATATATTATCTTTCCATAGAAGAAATGGGCAGTATGGCTCATTAATAGACAGTACTGTTTTCCTTAAGTTCATTTAAATGAAAATCTTCATATACTTTTAAAAACCAGAAGTGATATTTTATCTATGTGCTAATGTCCTTAGTTATAGCAGACTAGGATTATAAATCAATGCTTCAAGAATGAACTATGAGCCTCTGTGTGTGAAAAAAAGAAATAGATTTTAACTATTTCTGTTGAAATCCTAAGAGGTTATTAAAAATAAGACAGAAAAGTGGAAAGAGAAAAAATCTCTTAAAAGAAAATGTAATAGATAAGACACAGAGCTATTATTGTCCCACTTTATTTGTCTAGGCCTCCTAACCCTCTTGATGGGCACTTCTATTCTTAAAGCTCTCTGGGAAAAGCACTGAGATTATTTAAGTCTCTTCTTACGCCAGTCACCTCTTCACATTGTAGAAGCTCTAACAATTGGCCATGATTGAAATCTTTCTGGGCTACATGAACAATAATCAAATACAATGACAATATACATAATGGGCATAAAAGAAGCATCATTGTTAACTTTTCGTGTGATTTGAATTGAGATGTTAATACTAATCATCTGCTTTAATAAGGGATTTATTTGGATCTCTTTATTTGCTTTTTCTTCTCCCCAGTGAATGTTGCTTTCTTTTTATTACCATGCATGTTTTATGAGTTGCGATTTATTTGTATGTGTTGGATTTGATTTATTTCTGTGATACTCTACAGTTTGTAAAATCTGATTAAAAATGGGGTTCAGGATATGAAATGTGTGCTCTGTAATGTTGGCTCCCCCCACAAATCTTTGACGAACTTGACCAAAGGCAAGTCTAATGGTATTCACTTAAATCTTGCTTTCACATGTAATTTGGTAACACAATGTTTCATTCTCAGAAGCAGAACAATTATTATTCTTTATTGTGTACCTTGTATTTTGCAGTTTCTATTCCTTGGCATTAATATTCGACTAAGATGACTAGTTTGTGGCAATTTAAGGACAAAAATACTTCAGCTTTCTGAATTTACTTACGTAGAGATAAGTTGAAGGGATAAAAGACAAATATGGCACCGAAAGCACATTATTTGTCTCTAATGATCAAATGTCATCTTTTCACATATTTAACCCTTATAATAAATATTCTTCCAACAAGAGGTAAAGGAATTACTTACAGGTAATGGAAGATTCATGAAATATACATCATCAAGTCCTTTTGGTGAAATAATCAAAGATTAGGAGAGGGCAATCCGAAGATAATTTGTTTGTGAGCAGAAGCAATTTTATTGGGAAGACAGCCATACATGTGTCTGTGCAAGGTGTGGTGTGTGTTTGTGTGTATGTGTGTGTGTGTGTGTGTGTGATAATGAATATCCATGGACAGAATTGAAGTAAGAAAGCTATCTCTGTTTATTTTCATATCCATTTTAGAAAAACAAATCTTCCAAAGTCCCATCTTTTTAACTCAGGAAGAGAAGACGAAAAACTAGCAAAGAGGACCCACTTGCAGACATCTCATACCAAGAGGAAAGAGTATACAGAAAATCAGTGAGAAGTTACATGCAATCATACATATACTACTTTTTTTCCATATGTTTCTAGCTGCACTCTACATTTCTAGATTAAAAAGCGAGGGCACCAAAAGACATTGCAAGAAAGGAAAACCAATAGTTCTCATGAACATAAATACAAAAATTATCAATAAAATATTAACAGTATGAATCCAGAAATCTCTAAAACTAATTATATGACATAGCCAAATGGGATTTATTCCAGATATGTCAGGCTGGATTATCATTTGAAAATTGAGTAATTTAATTTATCATGTCAAAATTGATATGATAGATTAAATTACTCAATTTTCAAAATATGATCCAGCCTGACATATCTGGAATAAATCCCATTATACAGTCATATCAATAGATACAAAAAAAAGCATTTGACAAACTTCAAAATTCATTTATGTTAAAAAGACTCAGCAAATTTGGAATAGAGGAGAACTTCAACAACTTAACAAATAAGAGCCACAAAAAGCCTAAAGTTAAAGCATATATTTTATGGTGAAAACTATGTGCTTTCTTTCTAAAATCTGAAATGAAGCAAGGAAGTCCCGTCTCAACATTCCTATTCAAATTTTATTAAAAATAGTTGCTAATGCAATAAGTCAAGAAGAGAAAATAAAGATATATAAATTTAGAAGAAATAAATTAGAAGTCTTTGGCTGGGCGCAGTGGCTTATGCCTGTAAGCCCAGCACTTTGTGAGGCCAAGGCGGATGGGTCACAAGGTCAGGAGATTGAGACCATCCTGGCTAACACGGTGAAACACCGTCTACTAAAAATACAAAAAATTAGCCAGTCGTGGTGGCGGGCCCCTGTAGTCCCAGCTACTCAGGTGGCTGAGGCAGGAGAATGGTGTGAACCCGGGAGGTGGAGGTTGCAGTGAGCTGAGATCATGCCACTGCACTCCAGCCCGGGTGAGAGAGCAAGACTCCATCTCAAAAAAATAAAAAATAAATGAATTAGAAGTCTTTGCTCAAAAATGGTTAGATTTTCTATGTAGTGATCCCAAAGAATCAATAACCATAAAAAGAACCTCTTGGAACTAATAAACGTTTATAGCAAGGTTGCAGAATATGTGGTTAGTGTACAATAGTCAATTGCTCATACCAACAATAAACAATTAGAATTTGAAACTAAAAAGCACAATCTCATTTACATTAGCACCAGAAATAATAAGATAATTTGATAAAAAGCTAATAAAATGTGCCTGTGATCTATACAAAGGAAATTACAAATCTCTGATGCAAGAAATCAAATAAAATTTAAATAATTGGAGAGACAGTCCATGATTATGAATAGAAAGACCCAATATAGTTAGGGTATTAGTTCTTTCTCACTTGATCTATAGTTTCAACATAATCACAATCAAAAGCTCAGAAAGTTACAATGTGGATGTCAACAAACTGATTTTAAAGCTTATGTGGAAAGATAAAAGATTCAAAATAGCCAACACAGTACTAATGAGGAAGAACAAAGTTAGAAGACTGACTCTCCCCAGCTTCAGGGCTTCTTATGCAGCTACAATAAGTAATATAGTGTGGCAAAGAATAGGCAGCTCAATGGAACAGAATAGTGGTCAGGGGGATTTTTAGGGAAGTGAAACTATTCTATATTAAATCATAATTGTGTATAGGTTACATTCTGTGTTTTTCAATCTCCATAGAATACAAGAAGAGTGAATATTAATGTAAACTATACACTTTAACTAATGATAATGAATCAATATTGTTTCATAAACTATAACAAATATACCATACTACTATGTTAATAATTGAGGAAACCAGGAGGTGGGGAGACTATAGGAACTCTCTGGGCCATCTGTTTGGTTTTTCTATAAATCTAAGACTGTCCTAAATACTACAATCTATTAATTTAAAAATATTAGATCATAAGTCAAAAATGTGGGAGTTGTCTGTAAAACCTCATTTTCTCTTTATAATAAACCACTCTCCTCTTAATCAAGTCCAGCCCAAGGATTTGGTGTCCTTAATTACTTTCCTATTTATTGGCTTTTCTTTTTCATTCTGTTGCCATTTTCTAGCAGAGATCATCATTACCTCTACCTGGATTTTGCATTAACTTCCTAACTGTTGCTTTCTACCTTTCTACCTTCCAATCCACTATTCAAAATATTGGCAGAATGATCTCCCTTTAATACAAAATGTATCACATCACTCTGCTGCTTAAAACCTTTCACTGGTTTTCTATTTTTAAGTTCTTTCTCTATCTTACAAGAGCCTTTATAATTTAGCTGTTGTTTATCTTTTGGGTTATTTCATTTTACTACAGTTTTTCTTGCCCTTTGGGATATTATACTAAACTTTGCATAGTTTCACTAGAGCCATGCTTTGCATTGTCTTCAGTCTTAATATCTAATATTCCCATTGCTTCAATACCTCCCTTGCCATTCTTTCTTCACTTGGTTTATGCTTTTTCCCTGGAAATTTAGCTTAGATATTACACCATCCAGGAAGATTTCTACTCACTACAAACTGAAGCTAAATATCCCTTCTAAGTCACCTTGAATTTTCCTTAACATGGTATACAAACTTCTAATTTCCTTCTCAATATCTGCATTTGATTATAACCTTTGAAAAGGCAAAGTTGTGTCTACCTTATGCATTGAGGTCATCACAGAATCTGCAGTGTAACAAGCTCTCAATTACATACTTCTCAAAAAAAAAAAAAAACACTTAGAATCAGCCCTAATAATGTCTCACACCTAAATTCATGTCATTAATGAAAAGATACTCTCTCCTTTAAACAAATTTGCAATGGGCTAAATGAAAGAATCGAAATATGGAATTAAAAACCTGAATTAAGAATTAGAATATTGAATTCTGATTTGCCAGGACCCTCCTAGTAACTCAAGAAACATTTTTGGTAACAGTTTTATTGAGTTATAATTCATATATGTTAAAATTTACCCATTTAGTATGTACAATTCATTTTTCGGTATATTCAGAGTTACATGATTATCACTGCAATCAGTTATAGAACATGTTCATTACCACAAAAGGAAATTCTGCCCCATTTCACAATCACCCCTCAATCCTTTCATGTCCCCAACCCCTAGGTGACTACTAATCAACTTTCAGTTCCTATAGATTTTCTTATTCTGGATATTCCATGTAAATAGCACCATATAATATGTGGTCTTTAATGCCAGGCTTTTAAAAGCTTTTTTTCTGGTTTGTAAGTTTCATCTATGTTGTTCAAGTAACTTTGATAGATTTAGCTACATGTTTTGGAAGTTTTCAACAACAGAGTTTGTCAAAACATAGCCAAATTTAACCTAATTTATTAGTTAAAACAATTAAAAATACCGTAATTGACATTCATTCTATTGACCAATGTACATCATACCAAATATATTTTATATAACAAAGCTGAAGTTTCATAACCAGTTATGAAAACTTTCATTCTTTAGATTAGGCTGGTATTTGGGGCCTTTCACACAAACACACACACATGCCTTTCACAGACATGAGTATGTTTTTTCACACACACACACCTTACACAAACATATGGCTGTCTTCCCAATAAAATTCTTCTGCTTACAAACAAATTATCTTGGGATTGCCCTCTCCTAATCTTTGATTATTTTACCAAAAGGACTTGATGCTGCATATTTCATGACTCTTCCATTACCTGTAAGTGATTCCTTTACCTCTGGTTGGAAGAATATTTATTATAACGATTAAATGTATGAAAAGATGACATTGGATCATTAGAGAGAAATAATGTGCTTTGGGTGCCATATTTGTCTTTTATCTTTCAACTTGTCTCTACATAAGTACATTTAGAAAGCTGAAGTATTTTTGTCCTTAAATTGCCTCAAACTAGTCATCTTAGTAGAATATTAATGCCAAGGAGTAGGAACTGCAAAATACAAGGTATACAATAAAGAATGGGAGTTTGTTATACTCCATAAATAGGAGTATAACACTTTTCTTCAGAAGAGTTTACTTCAGTACATCATGGAATAGAATAGCACCAATAGGCTGTATTCAGTCTGCAAATATATCTACAGTTATTGAAACTGACTATTTAAATGTATGTCTCAGGAATATTATTTGACTAAAGCTTGCTACCTTATAGAGACAGTTCAGCATGCTCTTGAAAGCATAAAGGCTGCCTTTGTTTGACACAGTTCGGTATTATCTTTTTCAAAAAGTTGGTGATGAAAACATAGGGAATGATTCTTAAATTCCGATAAAATATACATTTATTCTTCAGAACATTTGGGAACAGCTGATTTACTGCTGAGAAAAAAATATTAACAGCAAAGTTTGCTTCATTATGTGTGTAATAAAGCTGCTAATGTTCTTTTTCTCCCTTTTGTAGAAATGGTAAATGAAGATTTGCATTCTGGGTAGAACTTCCTCTTGGGGAAGCAATAGAAGCCTAGACTGACATTCCCTAGGCCCCAAACCTTGTTAAAAGTGGTTTCAGTCCTGGGGACCTAATGCACTGATTGCTTCCCTAGAAGGAGTCTCATTGCTTGCTCCGTTCGGTCCTATTACTGAAGGTCTAATTACATCTGTTATGCTGTTCAGTTTCACAGAAGGTTGGGGAAGAAAATTAGAGGTATTAGGGTATGAGATTGGGGGCGTGTAACACACATACAAACAAATACACACACACATTCATATTGTAGGTTTTAAGAAATTCAATGGTGACCAAACTAGAGTATTTGTGAGATTATTTCTAAACTATCACATATGTTACTGTAACAAGACAAAATGGAGACGGTTCCAATTCCGTGTGATTGCCCAGGCAACAGGGATCCAATTACACTGTCAAAATCTGAGGTGTTGGAGCTTAAAAGCCCCACAGGACCTCTTTGCAACCAAACACATTTTTCTCCATCAGTAAAAGGGCAAGTCAAGGATTTTTGATCCCATTGTAAAGGGTGTCTTACATTCAGAGCTCCCCAAAACATTTCCTAGCCCACTCTTTCCCTGTATAGTGTAAATATTATATGCTTATGCTATGCTTTTGTGGAGCCTTCATGAAGACTGTTATCATGGCCTAATAGAGCTCAAAATGGAAAGGAAGAGGGGGCAGAAGGGAGACTCATTATTTTTTAAATGGCTTCACTTTTCCCGTAGGAATCCTATATATCCCACTTAGCAGAAGCTCATTCCAGCGCTGATTAAGTGGGAAATACACAGAATCTCAAAAGGTCAGATCTATAATCAGCTGTCCTCAGGGGTTGACATGGAAAACTTTTTAATCCAACTTGAATTTATTGCCATCTGATAACAAAGTGAAGAAAACTATGAGACATTAAGTACATATATTTCAATATAGTTACATATATATTACAAATGTGCGTGTGTGTGTGTGTGTGTGTGTGTGTGTTTTAATGGAAGATTCACTGCCTGCCTAAACTCAGAATAACCTGGTTTACCTAAAGCATTTGTTAGGCAATCTTTCCTATAGCATTTTTACTTTATGTTGTTGATTTGTTTTATATTTTGGAGACTTTCAAATTAACAAATTAAGTTTTCATGGGAATGGTTCTGTATCTATTTGTGAGAAATGATTCACAAACTGGAGTCTAAAGGTGTATGACTAAAAAAATGTTTATAAAAGAAATGGAATAATAGGAAAAACAAACAGAATTCTTAATAAGCTGCCAAAGTGTGTAACTGCAAACCTGTGATAAACATTTCTTTGTGGGAAGAATATACTTGTGGAGCCGGATGGCTTAAGCTGGACAAAGCCTAGTTTCTTGTCTTATTAAATGCATTTTTACTTATTTTAGTAAGGAAATATTAGTCAATATTTCATTAAAAATGACTTCGGTCAAAAGCTGAAGGTTTTTTACTCATCACACCTTAAAATGCCATCTCTATTTATGTCCTCCCATAAATTTGTAGTCATTTCTATCACCTTTATGCTGAGAGCAGCACCCAAATACAAAATGTTAAATCAGTCATGAACCTGCACACTTGCTTATCTGAGTGGAAGGAAATAGATTGTTCCTTTCTTCCCTCCTTATTCCAAGTAGTTATTAAGTTAAGCCTGGAAGAAAATTGACCTTGGAATTGTCTTGAGCTGTGAGATTGAGAAAAGGTGTGAAGGCTTCTCATTTAAACATTATTCCACTTCTCTACTCCCTGGGAGAAAACAGTCTTACAAGAGTGATGGAAAGAAAATGGTATAAGTGGTAAGGTGGCATTTTTTTTTCACTATATGAGTGGTTTTTCCTTATCAGTATTTATAAAAGTCACTGTTGTGTCTATGTTTTCGCACTTCCTGAAGAAGAATAAGAGAGGAAGGAAAGCAGAGTGGTTTCTAGACTTGTGTTCATGGGAAAGCTGGGAGAAAGTACACAGCAAGCAGAGACAGTGGGGGGATGAATGTCTGTCTCTTTGTAATTCTGAGTATGTCCCAATGAGTAACAGCATGGCTCTTCTGTTTGTGAGAGACAATTAGAGCACAGAAACCGGGAAGTAGGAAGGCCAGCGATGAGAAGGATCTGCTCTGGGGAAACAGAAACCACCCCCACTGGTTCCACACAGTGGAAATACAGGAATGGACTGGCTAGGAGCACATGGCATAATTCACTTAGCTGGGCTTGAATCCCAGACATATGATCCAGGGAAAACTAGCTAAGTTCTCTGGCCCTCATTTTTCTCATCTGCAACATGGGAATAGTAATTGTATCTATTTCAATGGTTTTGAGGGATAATTAAATGAAATAATGAAGAATGACAGGCACAAAGAGTAGTAAGTGCTCATGAGAAGTCAGCTACTGATAGTGTTAACGTTGAGAAGCAACAAAATTCTAAAGCTGAGAAAAATGTTTTCTGTCCTAATCAACTCTGATGGTGATAAGGAAGTATAACCTAAAGTATTTGCCAAGAAACACAAGTGTTTGGGCTAATTGGCTTGAATGGGTAAAGTGTTTCAATACATTTAGGAATATACCTACTGGGAAATAATTAACTGATGAAGAAGGGTTTTCAATGTAGATTGCATAGAGTCCTAATCAAGTGAGGACTGGCTTCTAATGGAAAGCTTATCTTGAGCTGAAAAGAATGTTTTTTGATTGTTTTATTTTGTTTGCAGGCAGAGAGTGTTCCAGTCCCTCCATTTCTTAAAAAATAAATCTTATTGTGTATATTTGAAATTTACACCATAATGTTATAGGATACACATAGATAGTAAAATGGTTACTATAGTGATATCTATCATCTCATACAGTTGCTTTTTTTGTGAAAAGAGCAGCTCATGTCTACTTATTTAACAAAAATATCCAATACAATATAATTTTATTTACTATAGTCATTACATTGCTCATTAGATCTCTGGACTTGTTCATCCTACATACCTGCTACTTTGCATTCTTTGACCTAAATCTCCTCATTTCCTCCTCCTGGTAACCCCACTCCTGGTAACTGTTGTTTCATTTTCTATCTCTGTGTATTTGACTCTTTTTTTTTTTTTTTTCAAGATTCCACATATAAGTAAGATCATGCAGTGTATTTGTTTCTGTTCTGGCTTGTTTTACTTAGCATAATGCCCCCTAGGCCCATCTATGTTGTGGCAAATGGCAAAATTGGCTTCTTTTTCAAGGCTGAATAGGATTTTATTATGTCTATCTATTTATCCATCCATCCATCTATTTATCTATATATATATAGAGATTTTTTTATCAAATCGTTTGTTGATAATCGCTTATGTTGGCTCCATATCTCGGCTATTATGAATAACGTTACAATAAACATGGGAGTACTTATAGCTTTATGAGATGATAATTTCATCTCTATTGAGTATATATACAAGCATTATTGTGTTGTATAATTAAAATGTTTATACTGCCCAAAGCAATACAGTTGACCCTTGAATAACATTGGTTTAAACTGCGTAGGTCTACTTATATATGATTTTTTATTTTTTTTAGTAAAAGTTGCACAAAGTGTGCCTGCCTCTCCTGCCTCCTGTTCCACCTCCTCCACCTATTCTGCCTCTGCCACCTCTAGATAGCAAGACTAACACCTCCTTTTACTCCTCCTCTTCAGCCTACTCAATGTGAAGACAAAGGTGATGAAGACTTTTATGATGATCCACTTCCAGTAAATAAATAGTAAATATGTTTTCTCTTTATTATTTTCTTATTGGCATTTTTTCTCTTACTCTAAAACTATAATATATAAATACATATAACATACAAAACATGAGCCAATCAACTGTATATGTTATTTGCAAGGCTTCTTGTCAACAGTAGGCTCTTAGTTAAGTTTTGGGAAGTCAAAAGTTATATGTGGATTTTCTACTGCTTGGGAGGTCAGCACTCCTAAAACCTGCATTGTTCAAGTATCTACTGCATACAGATTAAACACAATTCCTACGAAAATTTCAATAACATTCTTCATAGAAATAAAAGAAACATTCCTAAAATTGGTTTGGAACCACAAAATACCCTGGATATCCAAAGCAATAATACTAAGAAAGCAAAACAAAGTTGGAAACATCACACTTCCCAATTTAAACTTATATTACCAAGATATAACAATCAAAACAGTATGTAACCAGCATAGAAGTGGAAATACAGACCAATGAAATAGCATAGAAAGCCCAGAAATAAATTCAAATATGTATGGTCAAATAATTTTGACACAGGCACCAAGAGGACACAATCGGAAAAGGATAGTCTCTTCAATAAATGATGATAGGAAAACTGGGTTTTCACATGCAAAAGAATATATAAAATTTATATTGGATCCTTATCTTAAATCATACAAAAAAAATCAGCTCAAAGTGGATAAAAGATTCAAATATAAGACTTGATCCCGTAAAACACCTAGAAGAGAACGTAAGAGAAAATCCCCTCGATATTGGCCTTGGCAATGATTTTTGGCTATCTTACCAAAAGCTCATGTGACAGAAGCAAAAATGAATAAAGGGGATTGCATCAAACTAAAAAGCTTCTGCACAGCAAAGGATACAATCAACAAAATGAAAAAAGCAACTTCTGGGTTAGAAAAAATATATTTGCAAACCATGTATCTGATAAAAGGTTAATATCTAAAAATTTCAAAGAGCTCTTTTAACTCAATTTCAGAAAATAAAACACCTGATTTAAAAAGGGGAAAAGGACCTGAACAGAGTTCTTCCTAAAGAAGATATAAAAATGACCAACAGATATATAAAAAGGTGCTCTACAACACTAGTCATCAGGGAAATGCAAAATTAAACCTCAGTGAGATATCCCCTCATACTTGGTGTCATGGCTATTATCAAAAAGATAAGCAACAAATGTTGATGAGAGTGTGGAGAAAATGGAATCCTAGTATACTGTTAGTGGGCATATAGATTGGTACAGCATTATGGAAAACAGTATGTAAATTCCCAAATAAATTAAAAATAATGCTTTTGAGGAGTTACAATATCCAGACAACAAACTAGCTTTTCTTAAATATGTACAGAATTTTTAGGAGTTTCATGATTCCAAAATGAGCTTAAGAAATTTAGATCTTGGCTATCTGTTCACCTAGCACTGCTGTAAAGTATCCTGAAAAACTCCTCAACAAATATTCCTGTAACAAAAAATAGGAGACAAATATTTGAATAGACTCTTGTTGGACAATCTTCTTTATTTAACGGTTATGGAGATTGCTTGCTAAGAAAACCTATGAAGAACATTGTCAGCTTAAATGGAGTGCTTTTATCTGTTACCATTTGCCTTGAAATAGTAACTATCTGTGAACATTAGTGTGGGCAGACTGGAAATCTTAAACCAGCACTAACTTTTATTAAATAGGGAAAATATAATGTACATTTTCTCTAATCAACATTCATTAGCACAATCATTTGAGGAATAAACATTTTTTAATAATCAACTAAGTGGTAAATTGCATTTTCATATATTCTGAAAATAACTTTCAGTTGTGAAAAGTACAGAGCACAATAGGATTTCATTATCTTGTTAACATAAAAAAATGCCTAAATACCACTTTCCTTCATTTTAACATAACACACATCATATTAAAGCAAGCCTTAATTTTCATATATCTGTTGAGGGCCTACTATGTAACAAGCACTATTCTAAGTACTGTAATTAAATGGAGAACATGTCTCTTAAGGTATTATAGTCTGATAGAAGGAGACAAAAAATAAGCAAATAAAGGAACAAACAATTATGATGAATGTGACAAAGAAAATATCCAACATTGGCATTGAAGTGCTGCTTTAGGAAAGGCTTCTTTGAGGTGCCTTTGAGCAGAGACATGAAGAATGAAAAGGTGCTCATTATGTAAAGGACACCATGAGGTGGACAGAAGCTCAACCCGTTTGGAGGATGAGAAGGTGCTGATGCATAATGAGGAGAGGGAGAGTACCTGACACCTAATAACAGAAGGAGGCAGGGCCAGATGAGCTAGGCACTGGAAGCCATGGCCAGGTTTAAGATTGAAAAGCTGCTTGTTAGTGTGTGTGTGTGTGTGTGTGTGTGTGTGTGTGTGTGACAGAGAGGGAGAGAGAGAAAGAGTTAGTTCAGCTGGACAACTGATTTATTGCTTTTCATTTTGTACCACCTTTGTTTTTGCATTCATGCAGAACTATTAATATTAGCTTACTGAAAAAGTAATTGCAGTTTTTGACATTACTTTTAATACTACAATTAAAGATTGTAACTGCTGGAAAAGCTGCACATTTCAGGTAGAGTTTCTGCACATTTCAGGCAGAAAATGTGCTAGTTGAGAGAGAGAGAAGCTGTTTTCATGCAAACACACACACAGATACACATATACCACCTTTCTTCACATTTTTTGAAGCAGAGATATGACTGTTCCTAGTTTCCATCTGAAATTAACAACTTGACTATAGGGTGAACAATGGACTGTATGAGGGCAACACTAGGGGCAGAGATACCAGTTAGGAAGCCTTTGTAGTATGGTAGGCAAGATATGGTAGTGGCCTGAAATAGGATGGGGGCTGGGGAGATGGTGTCATGTCTATATATGTATCTCTATATACGTGATATATTTTGGAGATAGGACTTATGGTGGATTGAATGCATGGATTAAGTCACAGGGAAATTAATGTGGGCTGTGGTACAAAATAGGCAGGGAGCAGTGGGTGTTTAACATGACAGACCTTCATTGAGGTAAAACACTTTGGCCTTCCATAAATCACTGTAGCATGCAACATCAGGAACTCAAAAAGACCAAAAAACTCTATTAGCACTGAACCATTAGCATCTCTATAATAGGCATATTTAACAAAATGACATTAGTGCTATTCATTTTCCTTATTATGCATATTTCAGGAATCAGGCCAGAGAAGTGCAAAATAATGCATATGGTGTTATCACATTGTTACTGAGAATACAAGAGAAAAAACTGTACGAAGAGCAACCTGCTCTGCTGAGGTGGGAGGCAAATGTACTCTCTGTTCCCTCAAATCCTCAACTCTCCTGTGCTGTGTTCTGTGCACAGCTGCAACACAATTTCTTATAGGGTGCATTCACTACTGTGGCCCATGACAAAGGATGCTGTGAGGCTTCCTCTATAGCAGTGATTTTGAAATGACGGATGTGACCCTATGGTGGATAATAATATAAAATCAGTGAGAATTGATCAGCATTGGGAATGAAGTAGAATAAAACAGAAAGCATTGCAGTGTGTCTCAGGTACATTCTTACTGGGAAATCCCTAGTTTCTGGCTTTGGTGTAACTATCCAAATGACTTGGAATAGCCTTATTTTCTTAATGGCATCAACATTATATGTTTATGACAGCTAGATATGAATGAGTTGAGCAGACATTGAAGATCAATTAATTGCTAGGTGGTGATTACTGAAAAAGAGGTGAGGAACATAAAACCTGCTAAGAAACTGGAGAAATGAGAGGGGGTGGGCAGAGAAGTTTTCCAGGAAACCACATGAAAACAGCAGAATGCCAGGACAGTAGTCAGAGAGATTTAGCATTCAGGGAAGAGTTGGCAAAAAGAAGAGTGGCGGGGTCTCATAGGCAAACTTTGCGTTGCACAGTTTTGCCTATGTCCACTTTTAGAAATGCGATATTGTCAACTGGAGACCCATAATTTATATCTAAGGAATTTCTAGGCAGGCACCATAAATGCTGGCTTTTCCTAGTGAATTGAAGAATTTAGGAATGTCACTGCATACTCTGTCGTCCTGTATCCCCGTTCCCCAGGTCAAAACCCATGTGTTAGACGTGAGCTGTAGGCAATGTCTGTATGCAATTTCTTCATCTCACTCATAGTTGAATGCTGAGATCGTTGAATGGTCAGAACAAAGCCATATCTTAAGGCAAGAATGAAAAGATAGAAGCCCCTCTAGCTGTAGGTTAAGCAAGAGTCCAAGATCTCTCCTAGCAGCGGCATGGGGAAGGGTTGAGTATTTTAATTAGTGAATATTAAACAGAACAAGTCAAGTCAAGTCATGTGAATAGTTTTGGGTGCTGCAATTTGAGAGGGATATCAGCAAACCAGGATGTGCTCAGAAAAGGAAAAAGATGGTTTACATGTTATAGATCTGGAAACAAATAATATGAGAAAATATTAAAGAAAGTAAGAACTCACTTATTCAGGAGGGTAGTAAGAGCCCCTGTTACATTGCTAGCACTGGACTGAAGTCTGAAGACACAGCAAAAGCAATTCTAAGAAAGTTTAGTCAAAGAAAAAGAATCATTTAGGGAGATGTGAAAGTGGCCATCATTTATTTTAAGGACATTTATGCAGACAGAGGATAGACTTGACCTCTGTTTCATTTCATTATTTGTTAAGAAAAAAAAAATGAGGAGGGTGAGAAGGAAAAAGAGAGAAAGAAGAGGGAGGAGGAGAGACACAGTTTGACCACACTGATGCTTTCCACCAGGAGTGGCCCAGATTTTGTGAGACCTAAAGCTTATGTAATTTGGGGACCCTTTTAAAGAAAAGAACATTATATATGTAGATTAATATTTATTTAGAAATTTCAGAGTTTTAAAGTGTTGACAAATACTAGAAACATCCCAAAGTCCAGAAAAAAAGAACAATGTTTTTGTTAGTTAATTGCCTAACTCACACCTTTATGGTACTTTTTAGCCTACGTTTTGGACTGCGGACTCCCTGAACAATTTTCCTATAACAACAATGTTGTAATATTAATTTCTATGTTTCTATATAGAAGAGAATAAAAGAGCAAATGGAGAGACACTTCAGCCTTTCTTGTAGCATAGTTGATAGAAAGGTGTTTTTAACTATTGATAGTTTAGAAATTTTTCCACAGAATAGCTTTTGGTGCTGAACATTTCAAGCCTCCTTCTGTCACGATCACATATGCACTGTGGAGCTTCTGGGTAGATTTCTCTTTGATTTGTAAGTTTCTTCTGTGGAGCCCTAGTATTTCTCCAGAAATGCCTCAGGTAGATCTTGATTACCCCACCTTCTACCTCTATGCATGGAACAAGTGATATAGAGTTCTCTGTCCAAATTTTAACTAGAGAAGCTCTGCTTATTCCAGCCATATAGAGTGGACTTCCAAAATCCAGGGAGATGCCAAAGGTGAGCAGCCAAGGAAATCTGCCCTAGGTGCAGGCAATAGAGGGTGCATTGTCTGAAGATGATTTAGAAATAATAATTAATACAATTAATAACTGATCTGCTTTTTATTATCACCACGTACCAGCAATTCTAAACAATGTCAGTGAAAAAATACTCCTTCACCAAAAAACTTTTGTTAGTCTCCATTGAAAATAACTGTTGTAGCTCCTCTGGTGTTTTATTTTTTTATTTTATTTTTATTATTTTTCCATTTTTGTTTTCTTTTTTTTATTATACTTTAAGTTTTAGGATACATATGCACAATGTGCAGGTTTGTTACCTATGTATACATGTGCCATGTTGGTGTGCTGCACCCATTAACTCCTCATTTAACATTAGGTATATCTCCTAATGCTATCCCTCTCCCCTCCCCCAACCCTAAAACAGGCCCGGGTGTGTGATGTTCCCCTTCCTGTGTCCATGTGTTCTCATTGTTCAGTTCCCACCTATGAGTGAGAACATGCGGTGTTTGGTTTTTTGTCCTTGAGACAGTTTGCTGAGAATGATGGTTTCTAGCTTCATCCATGTCCCTACAAAGGACATGAACTCATCATTTTTATGGCTGCATAGTATTCCATGGTGTATATGTGCCACATTTTCTTAATCCAGTTTATCATTGTTGGACATTTGGGTTGGTTCCAAGTCTTTGCTATTGTGAATAGTGCCACAATAAACATATGTGTGCATGTTTCTTTATAGCAGCATGTTTTATAATCCTTTGGGTATATACCCAGTAATAGGATGTCTAGGTCAAATGGTATTTCTAGTTCTAGATCGCTGAGGAATCGCCACACTGACTTCCACAATGGTTGAACTAGTTTACAGTCCCACCAACAGTGTAGAAGTGTTCCTATTTCTCCACATCCTTTCCAGCACCTGTTGTTTCCTGACTTTTTAATGATCACCATTCTAACTGGTGTGAGATGGTGTCTCATTGTGGTTTTGATTTGCATTTCTCTGATGGCCAGTGATGATGAGCATTTTTTCATGTGTCTGTCGGCTGCATAAATGTCTTCTTTTGAGAAGTGTCTGTTCATATCCTTTGCCCACTTTTTGATGGGGTTGTTTGTTTTTTTCTTGTGAACTTGTTTGAGTTCATTATAGATTCTGGATATTAGCCCTTTGTCAGATGAGTAGGTTGCAAAAATTTTGTCCCATTCTGTAGGTTGCCTGTTCACTCTGATGGTAGTTTCTTTTGCCGTGCAGAAGCTCTTTAGTTTAATTAGATCCCATTTGTCAATTTTGGCTTTTGTTGCCATTGCTTTTGATGTTTTAGACATGAAGTCCTCGCCCATGCCTATGTCCTGAATGGTATTGCCTACCTTTTCTTCTAGGGTTTTTATGGTTTTAGGTCTAACATTTAAGTCTTTAATCCATCTTGAATTAATTTTTGTATAAGGTGTAAGGAAGGGATCCAGTTTCAGCTTTCTAATATGGCTAGCCAGTTTTCCCAGCACCATTTATTAAATAGAGAATCCTTTCCCCGTTTCTTGTTTTTGTCAGGTTTGTCAAAGATCAGATAGTTGTAGATATGCGGCATTATTTCTGAGGGCTCTGTTCTGTTCCATTCATCTATATCTCTGTTTTGGTACCAGTACCATGCTGTTTTGGTTACTGTAGGCTTTTAGTGTAGTTTGAAGTCAGGTAGCGTGGTGCCTCCAGCTTTGTTCTTTTGGGTTAGGATTGACTTGGTGATGTGGGCACTTTTTTGGTTGCATATGAACTTTAAAGTAGTTTTTTCCAATTCTGTGAAGAAAGTCATTGGTAGCTTGATGGGGATGGCATTGAATCTATAAATTACCTTGGGCAGTATGTCCATTTTCACAATATTGATTCTTCCAATCCATGAGCATGGAATGTTCTTCCATTTGTTTGTATCCTCTTTTATTTCATTGAGCAGTAGTTTGTAGTTCTCCTTAAAGAGGTCCTTCACTTCCCTTGTAAGTTGGATTCCTAGGTATTTTATTCTCTTTGAAGCAATTGTGAATGGGAGTTCATTCATGATTTGGCTCTCTGTTTGTCTGTGATTGGTGTATAAGAATGCTTGTGATTTCTGCACGTTGATTTTGTATCCTGAGACTTTGCTGAAGTTGCCTATCAGCTTAAGGAGATTTTGGGCTGAGATGATAGGGTTTTCTAGATATACAATCATGTCATCTGCAAACAGGGACAATTTGACTTCCTCTTTTCCTAATCGAATACCCTTTATTTCCTTCTCCTGCCTAATTGCCCTGGCCAGAACTTCAAACACTATGTTGAATAGGAGTGGCATCCCTGTCTTGTGCCAGTTTTCAAAGGGAATGCTTCCAGTTTTTGCCCATTCAGTATGATATCGGCTGTGGGTTTGTCAGAGATAGCTCTTAGTATTTTGAGATATGTCCCATCAATACCTAATTTATTGAGAGTTTTTAGCATGAAGCATTGTTGAATTTTGTCAAAGGCCTCTTCTGCATCTATTGAGATCATCATGTGGTTTTTGTCATTGATTCTGTTTATATGCTGGATTACGTTTATTGATTCTCATATGTTGAACTAGCCTTGCATCCCAGGGATGAAGCCCACTTGATCATGGTGGAAAAGCTTTTTGATGTGCTGCTGGATTCGGTTTGCCAGTATTTTATTGAGGATTTTTGCATCAATGTTCATCAAGGATATTGGTCTGAAATTCTCTTTTTTGGTTGTGTCTCTGCCAGGCTTTGGTATCAGGATGATGCTGGCGTCATAAAATGAGTTAGGGAGGAGTCCCTCTTTTTCTATTGATTGGAATAGTTTCAGAAGGAATGGTACCAGATCCTTCTTGTACCTCTGGTGGAATTCGGCTGTGAATCTATCTGGTCCTGGACTTTTTTTGGTTGGTAAGCTGTTAATTATTGCCTCAATTTCAGAGCCTGTTGTTGGTGTATTCAGAGATTCATCTTCTTCCTGGTTTAGTCTTGGGAGGGTATATGTGTCGAGGAATTTATCCATTTCTTCTAGACTTTCTAGTTTATTTGCATAGAGGTGTTTATAGTATTCTGATGGTAGTTTGTATTTCTGTGGGATTGGTGGTGATATCCCCTTTATCATTTTTTACTGCATCTATTTGATTCTTCTCTATTTTCTTCTTTATTAGTCTTGCTATTGGTCTGTCAATTTCGTTGATCTTTTCAAAAAACCAGCTCCTGGATTCATTGATTTTGTGAAGGGTTTTTTGCATCTCTATTTCCTTCAGTTCTGCTCTGATCTTAGTTATTTCTTGCCTTCTGCTAGCTTTTGAATGTGTTTGCTCTTGCTTCTCTAGTTCTTTTAATTGTGATGTTAGGGTGTCAATTTTAGATCTTACCTGCTTTCTCTTGTGGGCATTTAGTGCTATAAATTTCCCTCTACTCACTGCTTTGAATGTGTCCCAGAAATTCTGGTATGTTGTGTCTCTGTTCTCATTGGTTTCAAAGAACATCTTTATTTCTGCCTTCATTTCGTTATGTACCCAGTAGTCATTCAGGAGCAGGTCGTTCAGTTTCCATGTAGTTGAGCGGTTTTGAGTGAGTTTCTTAATCCTGAGTTATAGTTTGATTGCACTGTGGTCTGAGAGACAGTTTGTTATAATTTCTGTTATTTTGCATTTGCTGAGGAGAGCTTTACTTCCAACTATGTGGTCAATTTTGGAATAGGTGTGGTGCGATGCTGAAAAGAATGTATATTCTGTTGATTTGCGGTGAAGAGTTCTGTAGATCTCTATTAGGTCGGCTTGGTGCAGAGCTGAATTCAGTTCCTGGATATCCTTGTTAACTTTCTGTCTGGTTGATCTGTCTAATGTTGACAATGGGGTGTTAAAGTCTCCCATTATTATTGTGTGGGAGTCTAAGTCTCTTTCTAGGTCTCTAAGGACTTGCTTTCTGAATCTGGGTGCTCCTGTATTGGGTGCATATATATTTAGGATAGTTAGCTCTTCTTGTTGAATTGATCCCTTTACCATTATGTAATGGCCTTCTTTGTCTCTTTTGATCTTTGTTGGTTTAAAGTCTGTTTTATCAGAGACTAGGATTGCAACCCCTGCCTTTTTTTGTTTTCCATTTGCTTGGTAGATCTTCCTCCATCCCTTTATTTTGAGCCCATGTGTGTCTCTGCACGTGAAATGGGTTTCCTGAATATTCACTGGTTTCTCTTCAGATCAAATAACTATTTTGCCTTTTCCTCTGGTGTTTTAATAATATATATGTAAGATTCAGAGTATCCCATTATTACTTATACCATATTCTTCATGGAAGTTAATTTGGAAAACTCCCAGCTTCCAATACACTAGAATTAGTTGTAGGAACGGGTTTCTGGAGTAAGTTTCTAATGGTTCTGAAGCATTCAGTCTTACTTTGGCTACAGTCTATGTCCCCAGTCTCTGTGGTATTACTTATTTTTGTATTTAGACAAATTTTAAATAAAAAATATTAATAGAATGATTGCAAAAATGAAGAAACAGAACTTGAGTTATAGAAGTTTTGTTATTCTATGTGACCACTTAGAGATTTGTTTGTGCTTAAAATATAAACTAGTGAGTGATACAAATTACAAACCGTGAAGTATACTATTTCTGTTTGGTGAGTGCAAATTTTAGTTCATAGGACAAGTTATTAATTTGAATAATATATCTAAAATGAAAATTTATTCTTTTAAGATTATTTGTTTAAAAACAAACAATAATTAGTACTGGTGAGTGATTATCACATTATTATTACTGAAAATAATGTGATTGTATAGAGGAGGGGATTGTTTATAAAAAAAACAGTCTTCACAAGATGTCAAATATGATAGGTATACTGTCCACAAATCAAGTTTTGAAGTCACTGGATTAGTGGGCCAAGCCTCAGAACTGCAGGGAGGGCAGTGATACACAATTTTAAGAGGGAGAGCTTTGCTTCTCTACTTCAACTGCAAGAACTGCCTTTCTAAGCAATTGGAATTATCCAAAAATGAAATGGGCTGCCAGAGAGCTAAAAATTTTCCAGAGGAAATGGTGAAGCAGTCTCACTAATTACTTATTACAAATTTTGTAGAAGAGGCTCCAGTATGAAACGCAAAACAAAAAAGAAGGATGATTAAAAACTCAGGATTGGCTGGGCGCAGTGGCTCACGCTTGTAATCCCAGCACTTTGGGAGGCCGAGGTGGGCAGATCATGAGGTCAGGAGATCGAGACTACGGTGAAACCCCATCTCTACTTAAAATACAAAAAATTAGCCGGATGTGGTGGTGGGCGCCTGTAGCCCCAGCTACTCGGAGAGGCTGAGGCAGGAAAATGGCATGAACCCAGGAGGCGGAGCTTGCAGTGAGCCGAGATCGCGCCACTGCCCTCCAGCCTGGGCGACAGAGCAAGACTCTGTCTCAAAAAAAACCCAAAAAACTCAGGATTATTTCCAAGACTCTGATTTTTTAAAATTTTAAAATATTTAATCAACAAACAACAATTGTCTATGTGCAAGATGTACAACATGATTATTGTTGTACACACACACATGCACACACACATAGTGTAATAATTACCACAGTCAAATTAATTAATATATCACTACTCAGAGTTACGTGTGTGTGTATACGTGTGTGTGGTGAGGACACTTAAAATCTGCTCTCATATCAAATTTCAAGTAAACAATATAGTATTTTTAACTATAGTCACCACACTGTACATTAGATACTCAGAGCTTATTCATCGTGTAACTGAAAGTTTGTACCTTTTGACCAACATATCTTCTTTTCCCCTACCCCCAGCCCCTGAAAGCCACCATTCTATTATCTGCTTCCATCAGTTTAACTTTTTTAGATTTTACACGTAAGTGAGATCAAATAATATTTGTCATTTGGAGTCTAGCTTACTTCACTTAGTATAATGTCCTGTAAGTGTATCCATGTTGCTGCAAATGGCAAGATTTCCATCTTTTTACATGCTGAGTAATATTCCATTATACGTCACATTTTCCTTATCTATCCATCCTTAGATGAGTGTTTAGATTGTTTCTGTATCTTGGATATTGTGAGTAATGCCACAGTGAGCATGGTAGTGCAGATGTCTCTGAAATGTTGATCTTATTTCCTTTGGAAATGAATCTAGATGTCCATATTCTCTACACGATTTGGGGTTTTCAGCCAGCACTTCTTTAAATATGCTTTCTGCCCTTTCTCTCTTGTTTTTCCTTCTGAAACTCCTATAATTATGCAATTCTTATACTTGATGTCCCATAAGTTCTTTATGCTTTATTTTTTTCTTTTTGTTCATCTAATTGGTTAATTTCAAATGGTCTGTCTTTAGGTTCATTAATTCTTTCTTGTGCATAATTGATTCTGCTCTTAATGATCTCAATTGAGTCTTCCAGTTCTATTATGGTATTCTTCAGCTCTAGGATTTCTGGTTCATTGTTATTTCTTATTCTATATTACATTTCTCATTTTGTTAATCCATGGTTTTTCTAATTTTCTTTCATTGACTATCTGGGTTTACTGGTATCTCATTGAGCTTCTTTAAGATAACTATTTTGAATTCTCTTTTAGACAATCCATAGATCTCTATTTCCTTGGGGTTGGTTACTACAGCTTATTAGTAACTTTATTAGCTGTATTAGTTTCTTTCAGTGATGTCATATTTGCTTGATTCTTTTTTTATCTATGTAGCTTTGCATTGGTATCTATGCATTTGAAGGAGCAAATACTACTTCCAGTCTTTACAGACTGTTTTTGGCAAATAAAAATCTTCTCAAGTTGAGCCCCCAGGCTGACAGGATTGCCTCCAAGATTGTAGTCGAGTGTTGTTGGAGCCAGGTCATGTGAGTTTTGCTGAGTTTACAATAAGGTCTGTGGTTGGTAGGTCTGTTACCAGGGGCTCAAGCAGATGTGAATCCTGTCTGCTCCCTAGCTGGACTGTATTGCCTCCAGGACCTTGGTCAGTAGGGCTGGTGCTGGAATGAGCAACCACTTCAGAGTCCACAGTTGGTAGGCTTGTTACCAGGTACACAAATGGTGTGGCTTCCTCCAGGTCTCTCAGAGTACTCTTACTGGGTCACTGGGTGCATCCCTGGGCAGTCAGTGCTGGCCCTGGACTGCAGCTGAGAAGGTTGGGGCCAAGTTACAGGGTTGCTTCAGGTCTAGTCTTGCCTCTGTAGATAGACAGGTGTATCTCTCTCTAGGATCTTGGGTGGGAAAGAGTGCTCTCAGACTGCAGCTGAGGGAGGCTAGAGCCAAGTTACAAGACAGTTTCAAAATCCTTAGTGAAACTGATATAAGGAGGCCTGCATGAACATTTTTGTTTCCCTCTGTGTCTCCAGGCAAGCAGGACTGTCTCAGACTGTAGCTGTGAGGGACTACAGCTGAGGAATAGGGCCACTTCAGGATCTGCTGTGGAACTGACATAGGCAGACCTGCTCCAGGGACTAAGATACACATGTCTTCCTCGGGGTATCTGTGTAGGCAAGACTGTTTGTTGAAGGACAAAAGAATGACGGTCGTGATCAACTCAGTATACCACTGGAGGCTATATGAGTAAACAGCAAACTATTCTCATGAAAGCAGGATGTTGGCAAACTGACAAACTGTGTCTCCCACCCAGAACGAATGCTGAGGACTGTCATGACACAGATGCAAGTAATTCTTGTGATTAGGCAAATCTGAAGCCTGTTAGCAATAACATGAACCTGTGATCAATCAAGCAGCTGACCAGTTGTTACCTCCTCCTTCCTGTTCTTTCTACCCAATAAATATAAAGGGCTGTAGAAGCTCAGGGTGGCTACCTTTGCTCACTAGAAGCAGTGAGCTCTCTTCTTCTTCCCCTGGAAAACAGTTTCTTTTGTCTTAAGTTTTCATTTCTACGTTCGTCCCCCTTCGTTCAGTCTCATAATGATGGTCTCAAGTAGTGACAGTAGTAACTGTTGTAATGATGGTCTCAAGTAGAAACCATGGCAGTCAGCCACAATTGTTCTCATACCAGTGCTGAGAGGAGCTAGATCTTAGTGATAGGGCCATTTTAGGGTCCACTGTTATGACCAACGTTGGTGATCCTGTCCTCTAAGGCACAAGTGGGCATGACTCCTCCAAGGTCCCTTGATGGATGGTTCTGGTAGCAAGACCAAGGTGAAATGGGGCTGTAAATAAGTTCACAGGGGTACAGGGCCATTTCCAGGTCCTGAGTCTGGACCACATTGGCAAGCCTGCCACCTGAACATGGGTCTATCCTCTCAAAATGGCCCCACTAGCTCTTGGGCTCCACCGGAATTTTACAGCCTTCTACCTGAATCCCAAAGCTTTCACTAAGTCACTTTTGTCCATGGATGGCTGCAAAATTATTGTTACTGTGGGGGCTTATGAGTTGGAGACCTCCTATTCCACCATATTGCTGATGTCATTTTCTTTACCCTCTGTAATAATTCTACTCAACTCATGTATATTAGTCATCTATTGCTGCATAACAAATGCCTCAAAACATATTGTCTACAAATAACAAATATTTATTATCTCATAGTTTCTATGGGTTGGGAATCTGGGTTTGGCTTTGCTGGGTGTCTCTGGCTCAAGGCCTCTTATGAGAATGCAAGAAAGCTGGGGCCAGAACTGTGTTCTCATCTCATGGTTCAATTGGAGAAGACTTACCTCCAACCTTACTCAAGTCAAGTGGCTATTGGCAGGCATTAAACAGAAGTCAGCATGCTATATTTTATTGTAACACAGCCATGCTCATTGGTACACATTATTGTCTATAGCTGTTTTCGTGCTATAACAGCAGAATTCAGTACCTGTGTGTGTTACCTACATGTTCTTAACTTCTGTATTCTTGATACTCTGATATCTGGTACCTTGCTGACCTGAAAGGGCAGCCCCTTCCAGGGTTAGCTGATTCCTAGAAATAGTAAACAACTTGCCTGCAAGCACACTTTTGATATGCAAACCAACAAATCTAGAGCCTAAGCCTCTAACTGCTCCTTTTATTGAGTCTTCACAGTATCCCCCTGGCCAATCACATCAGGGCCAGGTACTAGACAATTAGGAACAGCTCCTTTAGTCCATATTCCACCAAAATTATTCCAACAACCCAAACCTAAGTCTGCTTAGCCTGTTTACCTCGCCTCATGCATTCCTTCCCTCAAAAACCACAATAAAGTTTCTTGCTCACAGCACCTGCCTCTGCCCACTCATCTCACCTTGGTGCTTCCTTGAGTAGCCCTATGTGGCATGCCATGCCTCCTGCTTCTAGGGGACTGTGCCTATAATAAAACCTTCTTCCCTTATGATAAATTGTTTTCCTATCTGTATGTCTTACCATACTTAATTAAAACAAATCAAGGTACCATTAAATCATCGCAACAAAGACCACATGACCTGCAAGGCCTAAGCTATTTACTACCTGACCTTCTACAGAAAAGGGTTGCTGACCCTTTCTGTAGAACATATTCTTCCAAGTTGACTCACATGGCTATTGGCGACCTCAGAGTTTTCCAAGCTCACTTACATGAGCCTCTTGCTAAAGTGATCAACTGTTTCATATGCTGGACTTTAAGGGCTAAATGCAGGAAAGTTTCAGGAAAACTCAGACAGTTGGTCATGCTGTCAAGACATGACAGCTGGTTTTCCCAAATTGAACAGCCTGAGGAGTGTCCAGGAAGAAAGCCATAGTTCTTTTATAACTTATGCCAGAATTAATATTCTATTACTCCTGTCATATTGTATTGTAAGTGAATTGGTCAGTCCAACACACACCAGAGGGAGATTCTATGAGACTATAAATATCAAGGAGCAGGGCTTATTGGGGGCCAACTTAGAAGCTGCCTACCACACTATCCTTCCCTTACCTATCTTTTTATCACTACAGCAATAAACGAAAAAATACTTTTTTAGTTTGTGTAGAGGATAAGCTAACATTTCTTGGTACCCTACAGTATTGGATGTATATGCCCACTAACACATGAAGGAATCAAATGAATCTGAAACTTTTAAATCATGCTATGTATGGCAAGGCAATAAGAAAATAATTTGAATATGTGAGATATAATCTCTACTCTGATAATTAGCATTAAACTGCTCATATCACTAATACATGAACATGGTTTATGGCACACCTTTCTCAGTGTGCATCAAATGCGAAGCATCCTCAGATTTACTTAAGAAATATATAGACTCTTGTATTTAACATAATTAGTCCCTAAAAGATCCTCTCATTTATGTATTTCCCTTTCTTTTCCATTTTTCAATTTCTTTTATTCTAGAAAAGAGATCACTAGCTGAATGATTACTTAATAAACATCTACATTCTAATTATGATTTTCCCTTAATGTGGGTAATCTTTCCATTCATTTCTTTTCTGTTAGTAACATCTGCTTGAAAATATAATCTTTATTTATAAGAGATTATCTGTCCTTATAGTTCCTTTCCCTCTTGAAGCTTCAGTCTGAGTTCTAATATCACCGTTAGTTGCTATGGAAATTGTTATGATGACACAAACGGGATTATGACTTCATGTCAGGAAGAAGCAGTGGGAAGCCCACTATTTTAAAAAATGTGTTAACTTTCTAGCTAATTTTAAAATTAATGGGAGGGAACTACATTCAAGGAAGAAAATACTAGTTTGTTTTTTCAAGTATGCTATGTTTTAAAAATTGTATTTACCTGACTTAGAAGAATTTGTAGCATTCAGTCTGTGATTTTCTGATGAGTCACCATGTTTGTCACACTTTGAGTAACCTTTTATTCAACTTATTTAAACTCCTCTCATGTTTATATACAATGGGTGATGAAACAGTGAATGAGCTGATATTGCCATTTCAATCTTAATGATAAATACCAATCTCTATAGTCATAGCAACTACAGGACGATCTCCAGAGATCCTTAAGAGGACCAAATAACTGAATTGAGAGTGGTGCATTTCATGTGTTTCATAAGTATACACAACCTCTATCTAAAATAAATATCAAAACACTGAGAAACTCATATTGACTTGAATTCTGCCACATAGAACATGATCTAAGAGCCAGCTTTCAGAATGGCTACGTTATTTATTGCATAGAGGAAATGCCATATGGAGAGGGAGCCCTGGGACCTGGAGTCTGGGTTTAGCTACTCCTCAGCTTCAGTCTATAACCTTGGGCAATTCATGGAACCTCCTGGGGTCTCCATTTCATGGGAACAGCGATGGTAATAGGAAAATCTCTCCTACAATTGCTGCCTCGGGATCCTCTAAGAATTAATGAGATAATGTCTACAGAGCATTCTAAAGCCCTTAGACAAAATGAGAAAGATAACTAAGAAATATTTTAAGATATTTTAAATCAGGATTAGACTCCAATTTGATTTTTTTTTTAAAGATAGACTGCTTAAGGCTGAATTTTTTTTAAGAAATCCAAAGGTCACAGAAAGTAATCAAGCTGGGTTGCACTACAGATTTTAAAATAATCCCCTTATCTTTATCAATTATGAGGTTGATTCTGGCAAACCAAATGGATTTCTGTTTATAATGAGGAATTGTGAAGGGGGTTGTGTTAGGCAATAATGGCCAAATTGTCATTTATTTCCCAGCCAAATATTATCTTTCAATTTACATTTAGTTCAAAGTATCTTACAATGAGTGTTTACATTTCAAAAATTCAGCCAGGAAATATTTAGCTTTCATTTTATTGTTTTGTTGTGAAGGACAGCTTTTCTATTTATTTGTTTGTTTACGGAATTTAACCTTATATATCTGGGTGATATTTTGAAAATATTATTTAACACACATCAACTGTATTTAATGGTAATAATTAAGGAGTACGCATTTCACCTCACTGTGACTGGTTTTCTATCAACCTCAGTCTTACTAAAAAGGGTATTTAAATTCTGATTCTAAAATAGGATAAAATAAATAGCCATTTTAAAATCATGATGTAGATATCTAATTAACTGACATAAAATATGCTAATGGCATATGAAAAAACAGTTTAAGATTCATCATCATGTATAATATGTGTATGTTTTGAATATTACTAAGAAAAATTCTTTGTGTGTATACATGGAAATATTTACAGCGGTTATCTGTACAGTGGAATGTAAATAATTTTTTATTTTCATATAATAAGCAGATATTAGTTTTCTAATCAGCAACAAATAAAGCTAAGTTTTTAAGAAAATTAGAATAATTTTTACCTTTCTCCCTGTTTCTATGGGGTTTGTGAGGCTCAGTTGAGATAATGATTATAAAAGTAACTTGGAAACTGTGAATTGTTCTGCAAGTGTGTATTGTTGGTGATATTATATTCCAAATTTGAAGTCCTTCAAGAGTTAAGACTATTTCTCTGTCCGTTACATTGCATTGCAGCTGTGTAAAAATATTTTCTTCATTTGGAAAGCACCCCCAAATCCCTTTTACAAGTTAGAAAAAAAGCACAACACATTTCCTTCACACCTCAAATATCACAGATGGAAAACTGTCATTTTGCCTCACTATTTCCTGTGCTAAAATGATTAAAAAATAATAATGTGGCAAATGGCTAATCTATGCCTTAAGAAAATTTAAATTTTAACGATTTCTGCTTGTAAGTGACTATTTGTGAATGAATTAATTTTTGCCCAGTAAAACAACAATTTCTTAATGAATTGAATGTGCAAATGTCAATGAAAGTTTATCTAAAATTAACAGCAAGACTTGGTGTGACTGATTTATGTAGTGCCTGTTCTCCAAAAGAAGTCAAAGTGTAGCGTTCTGAATGGAGAACCTACAGTCGACCCACAATAGTTTAGACTGATAATACAAACAGCTTGAAATTATATCATAATTTCTCATGTCATTTTCTGATATGTAAATCTAAAAGTAAACAAGCTAAAGAAGTAAAAATATCCTTTTAAAGTTTTATTATGATTTTAGTATGACTACATGATCCATATGATCAATAACGCATAATCAACAATGCAGGCATGTAACTACAAAAAGACACCACGGTAAATTTTAAAACACTCTATTTCAGTCATTAGAATTTATGAAATGTACATACGTAATATTGATTTCCAACTCTTCAGTAGATATCGATGTTTTTATTATTAGTAGTAAATAATGAAACAGGTTCACTGTGCACTGGTTAGTAGCTTGTCTAAGTCCTGTGAGACAGAACACATATGCACACAACAGGTTACATGAACTGGACTTACTACTTACAGACAGACAACAAGGGAGAATACAAGCCTAGGATTCATTGCAAGCTGATACCCAAGGATCAAGAAAGCTGCCCAGAGGGGATGGAGTCTCAAGTATGCATGCCCTACTTGTACTACAGCTGAGGGACCATGGAAAGCAATCTACTCTGGATTTTATGCACCAGAGGTGACATTACTTGCTGGGATAAAGCATTGAAGGACATCCTGTTTCTAGGGGAGGCTAAAACAGAGCCCAGGCTGTTCCAGCCAGTTCCCTTTTACCTCAAGGTGTTGCATTCTTAGAACATTCTACAGTTATTCTTGAGAACTACAAGCAGAAGAGGGGGAGAAGTGATTTGGTCCCCGGCTACCTGGAGAACTCTACTGCATAAATATTATCATAGCTGGTTAATTCAAATTCAAAACACTTCTGAAAAAATCATGAGCTATTTGAAGTTATTTTGTCTGCTAATTTTAATTGTGCTTTATTGTGCCTACTATCATCATTCAATTCTGTTACTGGATGTGTCCACCAATCTTCTATTGCATCCCGTGTTTTTTCAATAGTAGCTTTTGCTACCCTTAAAAAAGTGAAGTTGCAAAGTTATCCTGCCTGAGAATCTGCATCCTTAGACTTGGTACTTCCAGCATGTGCAAAATAGCATGCAGGTTTTGGGAGGTCCGTAGGTATCAGTTAGCAATGGAGTCCTACATCCAAGTACCAAAATTGGTATCACTGTTAAAAGATTTTCTTGTTAAGTAAAAGCAGTATAGATTAATTTCTGCAAAATATAACTAAAATAAAATTATTTAAAATAACTATATAAAAGAAAAAGAAGACAATATAAAATATGTAATTTTTCCAAATAAACAGTCACTCATCATTTCTTAAAATCAATCCTGACTCATTAAAGACTGTCCAGACGTCATGACATTCTGGAATTTTGTGCTTTAGAGTACCTGATGACTTGCAGTGTAGCTTCTACTTGCTTGTCTAATAATGGGATAATTGCAGGAACTTAAAAGATAACATATGGGGATTTTTCTCTAAGTGGTGGCCTTACCAAGGCAGAAACTTATCCCTGATTCCTAATAAGGCCAAGAACTTAGATTCTTAAAAGCTGAGTTCTTCTTGGTAAAATGGACCTTCCAGATATGACTGTCTTTATTTCCTTCTTTCTTTTTGCTCAAACTCTCTGTAGAGAGACAAACACAAGGTTTGATAGACACTGGTGATATCAAGATCTGTACCTTAGATTCTTTCCTTTTGGTGCGCCAAACCTGTATCCAAATGGCCAGCTATAATTTATCAACTGTATAACACACAGGAACTGAAAATGTTTAAAAACAAACTCATGATAGTCCTCTACCAAACCTCCATCTATTCTGATATTATGTTAGAAGTTTTAGGGTCACAGTAAATATCTCAATTTTTCAAACTTCAATATCCTCATTTGTAAAATGGTGACAATTAATATTTTTCTCTTTATAGAGAATTATGAGGCTTAAGTGGAATATGGATGTAAAGAGCTTAGCATAGGGCCTGATACGGTGTTAGCTCTTAATACACATTACACAGTGGAAATAGTGGTGGAGGTTGGTGATCTCCGTATCTTCTATTTTTTTTCAAATCGTTTTCTGCTTCCTTATTTGTTTCTGAATCTAGAATGTGAACCCACATATACAAGAAACCTATTGTAGTTATCTTTATTCCTGGCATAGTGATTATCTGCTGTTTGTTGAATGGCTGGATTCATAAAAATTGCCTACTTTTATTGTACTCTATAACCATACACATTTGATATCAAACTTCTTTTTTTATGTCTCTTTATTTTGAGCTTGACAACTATCCTGTGAGTCAAGTAAGGCAGATATTACCGTTTTCATCATCCAAGGAAAGAAGATGAGAGGTTAAGTGACTCGCCTAAGCTTACATAACAAGTAAATGGTGGGTGTTGAAAACAATTTCTGAATCTGAGTATATTGTGTGTTCCTCATAGCATTAAAAACACAATCATCTTTCTGCCAATTATACCTTTATTTAATTCAAATTGTATCTATATATAAGGGCATAAGAGAAACAGCTGGAACAGAAATAATAGTGAGTGTACTTTTAGAAAGATACAGTTAATGATTTCCTCAATAATGATTTTATCTTAAGTCCAAATGGGCTGTTTGTCCATAAAAATTGGCTTGCCATGAAAACTGAGCTCCATACAAAGTGAAAAGACTGCCAATGCCTTCTAGGCTGATGACTGATCTCCTTCAGAGCCAGTATAAATTATTTTAAGCTCCAAGAGCATGACTATATAATAATGTTCCCACTTGTCAAAGCTACATGTATGTCTCTCATAAAGGAAATTAAAAATGAGAGTTTTGAGTAGATCAGAGAATTTAGCAATCTGCCTCTGATTTTTTAATGTAATGACGCCCTCTGGGTTAGATGAGACTGACCTGGTTCTGGCCTGGTTCTGTGATGGGAAATGATTGGGCCTGAGAGAAGCTGAAAAGGGTTCAGCTGAACCCCCATGTACTCCTACCAAACACACCAAGTACAGAGAAGCAATGAACTTGAATCTTTCCACAACAGGGAGTTCCAGGTAGCTCCATGTTCTGGCACATATTCATGTTTTACTTTGGGTATATAGGAAGGATCGGAAAAGAGCAGATAGTTCATCTTTTCCAGAAAGCCTATAACACATTCCTGGCATGGCTTCCACTGATAACTGTACCCAAGGAATGTATGTTGTCATCTTATGTTTGGAAATATGTCAGAAAATAAATATGCCAAGAGCTCACAGGGAAGCCACAGATTATAGATTATAAAGTGGAAGATTGGAGCCTCTAGCAGGGTAGGCAAAAGACCACCACTGCAAACACAGTGGGGTGAATAACTTATAAATGGTAGATAATGGCAATGAGACAACAACAGAAACAATATTGTTGACAGATCTGATACGAAAGAGAAATAGCTTTCTCCTTTGATGGGGAAGGTTTAAAAGAAAATTAGCACAAACCATTCTAATGAAATGGTGGGAGCTGTGAGAGCATATGTGTCTTCCTACCTTCTCTTTCAAATGATTTTCTTGTTGGAAGCACAAATGAAAAACAATGAATGTTGAAGCTTTGGGGAATTTCCATTAATATGACACAGTGGATGCGCCCAGTGTCTCATGATATTATTTTTTGACAAGTTTCTCTGAGACATGCAGTCATGTTGTCAGGTTACGCTTTTTAGCAATGGAAAGCATTCCCATTTCCTTGCAAATGTCAGGCATATTGAAGAAATAGATAGAGACCACTATCCGGTTCTAATGTGAATCCTTCCCATCCTACTTGCCTCCCATTACAGAAAAATCCTGCTGTTCCTTTCGGAGATGACAAGCTAGGGTTGATTAGAGGGTGTGCCCACTGATACATGAATTTGCAACAATTTAGGCCACCCCAGTTCCATTTTCACTTTCGTGTTTGAAGTTCAGACTTTGTATGGATTGAAGGTAAATTAGAATAGGACACTCAGCTGATTGGAGTCCACACCTCTCATGCTGCATAACGTTCTATGGCTGGTCTCTGCATAGCCTTTTAATGTTTTTCTCTTATCCCCACTCAATTTATATTTAATTATCTTTACAATTAAAAGCTTTATTAAGTAAAAATACTTTGCACTTTCAGGGCAACCTGAAATCTTCACCTTTCTACTGCTCATTGTGAAATGGCAACATTTTTAAAATGTTGCCATCACATCGTTTAGAATGACCTTATGACTCCCTTGTGTTTCAAGAGTGTGGAAATACTTCTTCACAAACCAAGAAATTCTTTAGGAGGCTCTCCTTCATTTTGTAGCTGTCAAAAGACAGCCTAAAATACGTGGTCTTTTTTGTAACTGTCCACCATAGGACAGTAATGTAAACAGGGGGCACTAATCGACTCAGAAAGAAGGAACCGTACAAAGTACACTGTACTCTGTCATACATTTATCAAATATGTTGTTTTCATAACTGTCATTCGATTGGGAAAAATATAAGGTTGTGTATTAGTCAGATTTTACTGGGTGAAGCTATGGTAACAAAAAAATCCCCAAACTGTGGTGGCTTATAACAGCAAAGGCTATTCCTCACACGTTACATACTCTTTGTGGCACAACTGTGGTTCTGCTGGGTTCCTCAAGACATGTTTTTTTCACTCTGAGATCCACAGAGAAGGATCAGCCTCTACCTGGTTGTACCATTCTCATGGCGGAGAGGAAAGAGCAAGAGGTTGAACAGAAACTCCTGATCCTCTTTAAGCTTATGCTCTCCATTGGCCAACTACTTTGGCTCAGATTTCACTGGCCAGGAGCCAGGGCATTCCAGGCCCGATATCAGTGAGGTGCAAAATTATAGCTCTCCACTGAAAGACTCTATGAGTCACATGGCAACAAGCAGGTCATACAATCCTCTTATTGGATCAGGGTGCAGGTAGTTGAAATAAATATAAAATCTACTATAGCCTCATACAAGAAAAAGATTATTCTTCATCCCAATTCTCTCTCTGTATATAAAAGTATATAATACACATTCACTCTATATGTGTACATATATATGTGTGTATATGTATGTGTATGTATGTATGTACACACTGAATATGTATATGTCATATATATACACATACATATATGTATAATTTTCTCTTCTAATTAATCTTCATCTACAAACAGAAGTAATATGGTTTTATTGCCACTATACCTTCAAGCTATATTATAATTGTTTATTAAATATTTATTTGAGTGCTTATAAGATGCTAAACAAAAAGTGTGCACAGGAAAACAGCATGATTCCTACTTGGGGTGAAGAAGGAAGAAAACTATTCTAATACTTACAGAAGCTACACGGTGTATTGAAAGTATCAGAGTCATGGGAAGAGAAAGTTTAGGTCATGTGTTTTGCTAGGAACAATGAGAAAATGCAGACAAAACTAAGGTGAACCCCTTCACCATTCCCAGGACTACTGTTCAGTCAACATTTACCTAACAGATGAATCAGTTAGCTTTTGTTGCATAATAAACTATCGCTAAACAGTGATGTAAAACAGCAGCAGTTGATTTAGATAATGACCCGGTGGGTTGACTGAACAGTTCTTCTGGTCCGAGCTGACTTACCTGCTCTTGGCTGTACTTTCTCCTGCATATGTGGTCAGCTGGTGGTTCAGTAGCCAGCTAGGTGATCTAGGATGGTCTTACCCACATAACTGTGGTTGGACAGGGTGTCAGGAGCAACTGAGCACAGGAAGCTTAGCATTCAGCAGGCAAGCCTAAGTGCCTTAGTTTGTTTTCTGCTGCTAAAACAGAATACCACAGACTGGGTAATTCTAAAGAAAATAAATGAATCTCTCGTAGTTCTGGAGGCTAGGATGTCCAAGAGCATGGTGTCAGCATCTGTATCATCCCAGGGCAGAAGGTGGAAGGGCAAGAGAGGGCAAGATTGAGACAGCGAGAGGATGGGGACTGAATTCATCCTTTTATCTGGAACCCACTCCCTTTATAACTAACTCACTCCTGAAATAATGGCATTTATATCTATCCATCATGGCAGGGCCTTCATAACCTAATCACATCTTAAGGGTTTCACCTCTTAATACTGTTACAATGGCAATGACATTTTAACATGGGTTTTGCATAGCATTCCACCCCTGGCCCTCCTAAATTCATGTACTTCTCACACACAAAATACATACATTTTATTTCAGTAGCCCCAAAAATATTAACTCATTTCAACATCAACTCAAAATTCCAGAGTCCAGAGTCTAATCTAAATCATATATGGGTGAAAATCAAGGTACAATTCATCCTGAGGGAAATTCCTCTCCAGCTGTGAGCCTATAAAACCAAGATAAATTATGTTCTTCCAAAATAGAATGGTGGATAAGGCATAAGATAGATAGTTCTACACCAAAAAGGAAAAATAGGCAAGAAGGGTCTCAAGTAAGTCCAAATTCCAAGAGAGGAAACAATGTTAAATCTTATAGCTGGAGAATAATCTCCTTTGACTCCGTATCCTTAACCCTGGGCATCCTGGGGTGAGGATTGGGCCCTCAAGACTTCAGGTAGTGCTACCTCTATGGCTTTGCTGGTTCAGTCCATCCATCAATTCTCACAGGTTAAAGTCTCATGTCTGCAGCTTTTTTACTCCCATGGTTCAACTAAGCATTGCTCTTGCAGGGACTCTCTGTAGGGGCCCCAACCCTGCGTTTCTGTTTGGTACTGCCTTAGTAGGGGTTCTTTGCATTGGCCCTGCTGCTAGAACAAGTCTCTGTCTGGGCCCACAGGCTGTTTGCAAAATCCTTTCAAATCTAGGTGGAGAGAGCCATGTCTCCATAGCTCTTGCATTCCGTGTTCCTGCAGAATTACCACCATGTTGATGCTGCCAAGATTTATGGCTTGTACCTTTCAGACTAATGGATCAAGCTGCACCTGGGTCTGCTTCAGCCATGACTAAAGTGGCCAAGTGTTTTTTTTGTTTGTTTTTTGTTTTTTTATTGTTGTTGTTGTTTTTGTTTTTTGGTTTTTTTGACTGTAGAATGCAGAATGCAGTTCTGGGCAGAGACTCCATGGAAGATGTCCTAGGTTCCCCAAAACCATTTTGCCCTCCTAGAGCTCTGGGTTTGTGATGGGAAAGGCAGCCTTAAAGATGTTAGAAATGCCTTTAGCATCATTCTGTAACAGTCTTGATGATCTCTTCTAATCCTAATCATCTCCTAGTAAACCACGACTTGGCCACATCCTTGGTTTGCTCTCCTAAACAGGTGTTTTTCATACTTTAAATGGCCAGGCTGCAATTTTTCAAAATATTTTTATTCTGCTTCTTTTTAATTAGAAATTTTGCCTTTAAGTCACTTTTCCTTTTGCATCTTACGGTATGCAGTTAAAAGTCGGCACACGTAAACCTGATGCTTTCCTGCTTAGATATTTCTTATGCCAGATATCCTAGTACATCACTTTTTAACTTGTGCATTTTATAAAGTCCCAGAACACAAACACAATTCCATCAGTTCTTGCCAATTGTATAAGAAGGATGGTCTTTACTCCAGTTCCCAATACCTGGTTCCTCAGTTCTGTCTTAGACTTCATCGAAATGGTCTCTACTTCCCATAATTCTACCAACATTCTGGTTATAACTATTTGAGTAATCTCTAAGAATATTCAGATTTTTCCCTATAGCTCTCCTCTTCTTCTAAGCTCTCACCAGGGTTGCTTGTAATGCTCCTTTTATGGCAATATAGGCATTTTCTAGCCTTCTCCTCCAAATTCTTCTAGCTTCTATTAATTATCCAGTTCCAAACCAAAGCCATTTCCATATTTTTGGGTATCTGTTATAGCAATAGTCCCATTTATTGGTACCAATTTTCTTTCTTAGTCAGTTTTCTGCTGCTATAACAGAACATCCCAAACTGGGTAATTTATAAAGAAAAGAAATTTATTTCTCACAGTTCTGGAGGCTGGGAAGTCCAAAAGCATGGTGTCAATATCTGGCAAGGATCTTTGTGCTTCATCACCTTACGGTGGAAGATGTAAAAGCAAATGTGAAACAGAGAAGGGAGGGGCCAACTTTATTCTTTTATCAGGAACCCATTATTGCAATAACTAAGCCACTCCCTCAATAACACCATTAATCACCTCACATCTTAAATACTACACCTCTTAATATTGTCACAATGGCAATTAAATTTCAACATGAGTTTTGAAGGGGACATTTAAACCATAGCATTGAGTTTGTTCACATTGTGTTAGACAGGAACATCATGAGAATAAGCTTTAAATCTTTTTGAAACTTAAGCGGAGAACTCACAAGACACCTTCCATGTCACATCGGTAAAAGCAAGGCGTCAGGTCAGCTTTGGGAGATCCCAACGGAGGGAAGCCCCAGATTCAAGGGAAGCAAAACGGTGTGGTATTTTTCTTAATTTGCCACTACTGAGAACATTAGCCTCACTTTATCCTGTCCCTTGATTAAAATTTAATTAAAATTCCAATTGTCTTTTAGTGATCAAGGAAATTAAACTTTCTCTTCCTATACTCATCCTCATCTGTGGTTCCATTATATTCTTGTCAGACAGAGGCCTTACCCCCATTTCTAAAATGAAAATTCTCAGCCAAAACAAAGCACGATTCTGGTTTTAAAGTAACCATTCCCACAAAGCTAAGATTTGAATTTTTAAGTTCTAACTGGCCTGTTCCATAAAAAAGGAAAAATCTATTTTGCCTTGGTTCTTCCTCTTAGTATCCCTGCTTTTCAAGAACATAATTATACTTCATTCTTTTGTTGACAAGCTTTGGACATTAACTTGCAAACTCAAGAATGTAATTATCCTTCATTCTTCGGCTTGCAAGTTAACAATCCAATGTTTTAAGTTATGAGTGCATGGATTTTCTTTAGAGACTTATGAAAAGAGAGTTAAGTTTGCATCATAGCAGTTCCCGTTCATATTCACTGTGCATCTGAGTATAAATAATCCTGTTAAGAAATGTTGAAGGTGAGTGTGTGTATTTGTTTCTGTGTGTTTGTGTGTGTGTGCATAGAAGGACAGGGCAGGCTAAGTTATGCTGGCCTGTGTTCAGAGTGGAGTAATAAATAAATCCTGAGAAAGCTAACTTATGAGAAGCAAAAGCAGATAGATTTTTCTCTCTTTCTTTTTTTTTTTTTTTAAAGAGACTGAGTCTCTGTTGCCCAGGCTGGAGTGCAGTGGGATGATCTCAGCTCACTGCAACCTCTGCCTCCCAGGTTCTAGCAATTCTCCTGTCTCGGCCTCCCCAGTAGCTGTGATTACAGGCACACGCCACTACGCCAGGCTAATTTTTTGTATTTTAGTAGAGACAGGGTTTCACCGTGTTGCCCACGCTGGTCTCAAACTCCTGAGCTCAGGCAATTCACCTGCCTTGGCCTCCCAAAGTGCTAGGATTACAGGCGTAAGCCACCGCGCCCAGCCACAGAGAAATTTTTCAAAGGATACATCTGCGCTACTTCCTGCCCCGTTCCTGCAGCTGTTCCATTGCTGGAAAAGCAAATGAAAATTCCCAAAGAACCCTATATAAATCCCTTTCATTCTGGGGTCATCCATCAGTCTCTGCAACCCAGGAGAAGTCACCACTGGCTGCTCGCTATGTGCTTCTGTTTATATGAGTTTTTATCCTGTTGCTGAGAACCCTGTCAGATGACGAGCAAGCCACATTTACCTGTAATGGCCTTACACTAGCTTGTGATGCCTAATCTCTTTTATTGATCCTACTTGCTGGTTTCTGGAGACCATCGATTTTCCTGGCTGTCAGTCTGTGGCCTTGCCTCCTTAATGTTTATTTAGACCAGCCTCCATAAATTGCTTCTGGTACGAAGGGTGAGGAAGGCAGCAGGAGGTCAGGGGTGCGTGTATACCTGTCCATAAATATAAATCACAGCTTTTGTTCTTTGCTGTTGTTTGTGAACACTGTTTGCGAGGTGAATAAAAAAACGGAAGTATTCCACTAAAACGTGGGAAGCCATTACAAATTCCCCTGTGACTGTATTTTTTTTTTATTGCAGTCTAGGTTTTCAATTTTCTGTATCTTAATGGTACCTCTTGTTGTCTACTCAAACATGTAATGTTTCTTTTTGTTAAAGTGGAGGAAGAGAAGAGCGAAGGCATTGCTTGTTTGCCAGCACAGAGCTGTACTTTGAATGCAAGTGGGTTGGTTTCCCCTTCCCACCACCCAAATTGCTTTTTGTCAACACAAGCATGTATATTCATAAATTTCAGTCTTCCAGAAAGGAAGAAAAGAGAAAGACTTTTCTCAGCGCTGGAGTTGACAGCACCTTGCTGAACAATTGAACCAGCATTTCTCTTCATTATGAAGTTTATAGAACTATCTATTTAGACAAAGACCATGACTGTAGTGGAATAGAACTTTTAAGGTGTGTGGCAGCTCGCTGTCAGCACTGTTCTAATAGGGGGTTGAAGGGTGCAATGCAGAGCGCCACTGTACTCGCAACGCCATTGACAAGACCGATTGAACACAAGACAAAATGGAAAATAGTCGCAAGCAGGTGGCTGCTCTGTTATAAATAATTCAAGGGCACGTCCTGCAAAATCCAAGGGAAAAGCCCCACAGCTCATTATAACCGTGAGTTGGTAGACTGCTAGATCCTTAAATCACTGGAAAATGTTTTGCAACAGCTAAGAATTTTTTCTCCTCTGCAGTAGTAGATATTATAGTCACTATGAGGTGACAAGTGGTTCCCCTGAGGCCAGGAGGACAGCAATCAATAGAGGAAGGTAGCCTGGGCCACGACTCTCTCAGTTGATACAGAAGCATTGTGTACAGATACAATGCCCAGAATAAATCATCAGGAAAAAGAGAAGCCGCTTCAAGACAGGAAAAGAAGTACCTCCCGGAAAACACCTTATGGAACAGTTAGCTTGATATAGTTGTCTCTGTTTTAACTTAGCTTTTTCATATTAGTTAATAGTCCGGGTCCGCTCTACTTATATAGCCTTGCTTCCAGATCCTTCCCTAAGAATGCTTCTGTTTTCTCACTTTATCACCTGTAGCCCTCACATGGGCTCCACAATTTTATGTTCTCTTCTCATTTTCTACCTTTCAAATCTCTTTTATTAATTTTTATTATTAATTCAGATGTCTTTCCATTCTTCGGAAATCTTACAGCACATTTAGTCCATACCAGAGTATGGTTACTTATATTTGGTGCCTGCATTAGCAAAGACAAGCTCATTCTCCCTGCAGTAACAGATAAACCCCATATCACAGTCCTTAAACAAATAAAGACATATTTCTTGCTCACAGAGCAGTGTGAATCTGGACCTCTCCCTAGCAGCTTCCTTTCTAGCAGTGGCTCAGGAACTCAGGCTCCTTCTGACTTCACAATGATATACACAGTCTACCCAACAGGTACAGAGAAGAGAGACTATGGACTATCACACAGTGGTTTTATAACTAGATCTGAAGACAGAGCACATTTCTACTTTAGAAAATAATTCTTTTTAAATATTTGGCTATTTCTTTAATCTGAAATAATTGTGCCCCTAACCCATCAACTCTCAAATAAATTCCAAGTTTATCAATGACCCACACATAAAAACTTCAGAATTATAAAATATTAGAGGAATATTGCTTTTTGAATAGGGAAGTCTTTTTGAGGAAGTGCAAAAAAAGCCAGAAGCTATAAGAGAAAAGACTGATAGATTGACTACCCAAAAATTTTGGAAATCAATTAGGTAAAGTCACCACAATTAAGGTTAAAAACAAATGGCACATTAGAAGAGAACATGGGTAATACATAACACATATGAAGCATTAATATTGCTTAAATAAAAAGAGCTCTTACAAATCGGTAAAGTACCAAACAAACTAATGAAAAAAAATGCACAAAAGTCACAACTTAGCCAGCCAAATAAGAAGAGTCAACAAAAATAGAAAAATATGCCTAATATTTCTATTGTTTAGGATGGTGCAAATTAAAATAGTAATGAGATATAAATTTTTTACTTTATACCGTCAAAAGTTTAAAAATAATATGGCTGCTAAGATTATGTGAAAAAGGCTCTGGGACATGTAATTGATAAGGCTGTAAATCAAAACAAGCTTTTAAAAGTGTAATTTGGTAGTGACAATCCAAATTAAAGTGTACATATCTGTCAAGCCATCAATCCAGCCTCTAGGAATCTGTTTTACTGTAACTCATGCACAAATGGTACATGATGACACACAATGATCACAGCTTCATGTTATAGCCAGAAAAAAAAAGGGAGAAAACCTACAGGAAATGTCAAATAATTATAGTATTTATGTACTATAGGGTACTATGCAATACTAAACAATTTATATAGACCCATTTGCACTGATGTAATAGAATGTCCGTGAATATTACTGGATAAGAAAGTAAAAGATTCAGAGGAAAAAAAGCATGTATAAAAAAAAGTAAGCAAAATAATTTGTGTAGGGTAGTTTGTGTATATAGGGAAAAATTTGGTAGGATAAATACTAAATTGGTCTTGGGCCTTACAATCCAACAGAGGATTGAGGGGGCTGTACTGCTGCTGCTGCTCCTGTTACTGCCACAGCCACTACCCCTGCTGGCTCACATGTGCCAATGAGGCTCTACATCTTCTACATGTTAACTCATCTAATTCCCATAACATTTCTATTTTACAGATGAAGACACTGAGGGCTGAAGGGTATTAATACTCTGGCACAACAAAGGCAGACAATTCAGTTTACACTGCATACATTTCTCCTCGTGACCTCTCACTCAAACCTCCACAAAGCTGCTTAGCATGATCATGTTAAAACTGAAAATCAGATCAGGTTACTCCTCTGCACAAACCCCTTCTTTGTCTTTTCCTCTCTAAGAATGAAGTCTGACATCCTTGCTGGGGCCTGCAGGACCTTGGGTTCTGCTCCCACTTGGACTTCATCACCTAACAAGTAGCCCCATTTCTTTCCTCATTCTTCCCTGCTTGTTATACTAGTAGATCACTTTATTTAAGCCCTTCTCAAATATCTGGCCTTCCACAGGTTGATCTTCTATCTCATCCCTTTTGAATTCCTTATGCTTATTACGTATTTATTAATATTAAGGCATTTATTATCTGTTTTTCCGTGCTAGAATGTAAACTCCATGAAGGCATGGACTTTGTTTTATTCCAATATCCTAAATGCCTAGAAAGGATATGTGATACCTAGTAGGTGTTCATTAAACATTTATTGAATAAATAAATGACTGCTTAAAATAATACTAATGTGAGTTACAGCAAGAATATGTTACAATTAGGAAGATTAAATAGTGTGAGACTATGTGTGGGAGTATATGCATATGTAAAAAAAAAAGAGAATGACAGATAAAGGGAAGCAGTCTATATGGAGCTAGTTCTACTTATCAAGAGGTCCACAGTAACCTGGAATAATCTTTATTTTTCACCAACATTCCCATGATCCTGCACCCACCTGCCTCAACTACCACATGTTCAGGCAAATAAAAATATGTTACTGAATAAATGAACTGTATCTGGGCAAATAAATGAATCAAATACTTATAAAAGAACATGATTCCTGATCTCATTTAATAATGAAGTCAATTTCAACAACTACATTATTTTTAGCTCTACAATGCTGTAATTCTAACTAATCTAAGAAAACCACTTACATATTCCTCATGTTTCAAAGGCTGCATTGATCACTCGTGGTTTGGTTAAGAAAATGGAATCAGGTCTATGTATTCCAGTTACAAAGGGTTTTAGTGTAAGAGACGAGAGGTTTAGGAAAAACTTGGAAAGCAAAAGTGTGTGAAGCCACTACTGATTTACTCAGCCTGAAGCTCTGAATCATGTGGTTCTCATGGATGTCCCAGGAAGCTGTTGCAATTCTCAAGAATTGCTGGGAAATTCCCACCAATGATTTCAATCTGTGGCAGCAAAAGGGTGGTTGTCAAGAGCTTACCAAAAAGTCCCCATGAATCAAATCCCACGTCTGGATAGACCTTCCAGAGAATAATGACCTCTCTTTCCCTTCTGCTCTAAGCCTCGTGCAAGTGCCTCTCACTGGCAAACGCTATGTTTCATGGAGGGTGTTTGGAAATTATGGCTCCTGCCTCTCCTTCAAAATAGAGAAGAAATCTTCCAGGGAGATGGTGGTGATGCTGATTTGGCAATGAGTAGTCAGTGTGATGGGCTGCTTTTAATGACACATATTTTTATGAGTGAGAGATGAGAACATCAACTAGTTCCCTCTTCTGAATAAGATCCTTCCAGCTACTTGAAAATGTATAAATACCTTCATCATTTTTCTCTAAGTGTATACACATGTGTTCGTGCAGGTACTAGGTCAGAAGTTATAAACTAGCTAGGTACTATGATTTTTCTTTTTATGACTTACACAGAATCTTTTTTTTTTTGGTCATTTGAGCTGATATTTACAAATTGGAAAATCTTGCTTATAAATCTGGATTTATGGCTTTTCCCAAAAAAATTGGAAATCAGCCATGATGTTTGGATTTAAGTATCCATTGTTCTTTAGACACAGCTTGTGCTCACGCGTTTTTCTCAGCTCTTCACTTCTCAGAATGTTTTTCGCACCTAGTTCCATTTGCTCATTGACATCACGACCTCCCTGCGCCCTAGAGACTTTAGAGTTTGTAACCTCTGCTCTAGAATGTGAAGGAGAAAATAATCAAGACTTTCATGTAGTTTCAATATGTTTAATGCCTTGTCAGGAAATATTTTTATGAGCTATTAGCTATGTCTGAAGCACATTTTCCCCTAAAGTCATGTTTCCTATGTATATTGTCACCTCATAAGTTAGCAACATTTTCAGTAATATTTTACAGTGTTGAATTTCATATATTTTTAAAAATTAAATTTTTTTGACAAAAGTTGCTGTACACCCCATAAACTGAAAAACCATAACAGTCCTATTGATAGGGAGGTTGTTCATTACACTTGTGACCTATGCCAGTTAAATTCATGGTTTAGCAAAATACCGATTACTGTAGATCATGGACATTTTGTGTCATTGAAAAGTAGACAAAATCATGACACTTACATGTACAAAAGTCAAAAGGTACATATGTACTTTTTTATGTGTCTCTTCATGTTTATAAACATGTCATTACATCACAGACACAAACACACCCACACAAACACACACATTTCCCATATCCTTTTCCCACTCCCTCACATATAACAAAAATTAGTTCTAGGTGATAATAAACTGAAAGTCACACTGACATTTTGAACTTCCAAGAAAAATCAGAAATCAATGCAATCATAAGGCAATTTGCTATGAAAATAATACAAAAATAAGCTTTAGAGATACATGCCAAATAAGAAATAAGCAAACAAATAAAGGAAGCTAATTGCCTCAGCAGGAGAGGTATAAATTAAACTTTGAGCTTCACGTTCTGAGAGTCAGGCCTGGGTTGAAGTCAGGTGAAAAAATACCTTGTCACCAAAAGTGATTATAGACTATTCAGGTAATTTGGAAGCCTGAAGTCAGAGGGCTGGAAATGTACATATTCAAAAATACTTAAACTTTGGAAAGTTTTATAAATAACGTGCAGCTGTCCAGCAATATGTATAATGTCTGCCAACTATATAAAGTCTCCACAAATTCTGTTTTGGTTTGGCATTCAGTATAGAAAAATAATATATCTGTTCCTTGTTTTCCACTTGTAGGCGACTACATTTGAGTGTTCTATATACAAGTCCTTGTTTTTCCCCATGACTGACATTCAAATACCAGAAATGACAAGTTATTGGCGATTGTGGAGAATAAAAATTCATTTATGTCTATAAATATCCAAGAGTTGTTTAGTTAGGAGGAAACAGATGACCTAACAGAAGACTAAATCTTGGCAAGTTGACTTTCATTGGCTGAACTCTGCCAATTTCATTCTAGCCAGCTGGTTTCCTCTAATCCTCTCCTGTTCCTTCTGTTTGAGTGATTTCTTAGGGTTTTTTTATGCCACATGCATCCATCACCACCAACTCCAAACAAAGAGCATGCTGGGTGAGAACAAAGCACAAATGAGAAGTATGAGGGGTTCACTATACTGGAGATGAGGCCAAGGAAACTCAGCAAGAAATTCACACATTCATAACTACAAGTTAGTGACAATACAGAAAATTAAATTTAAGAGGGAGCCCCAGATCCTTTATTCTTGTAGTTTAGTTAACTGGACAGCTGGAGGCTCTCCAAATGACCTTTAGTTCAACCTAAATTATGTCATTCTTTCTGTGCTCAGAGAATCAGAGCTGAGAGGCAAGGAGTCCACAGAGAAAGACTTGTAGAGTTACAGGAAGCTTGCCCAGTTTGCATAAGGCAGTGAATTAGTTTGAGTCAATTAAGTTCATAATTTATTTCTTTTTAAGGATTCCATTTTTTTTTCAAAATAGCCCTTTCCTTTACATTTCATTCTAATGAAACATTCAAGTAAAGAGGTTTGATTACAATTAAACTTTTCCCTCTAAGGGCTATTATTTGAGAGTGCCTTCTCAAATAAAGTTGGTGGGGTGAGACTGGAGGAGGAAATAGAGAGGGAGGCACATGGGAAAACCCAACCCAGGTGCAGGATGAAGCCGAGGACCTAAAGAAAACCTGGAAGCACTATGAAGCAGGTATAAATCCGGCCTGTCTGTTCTAATTCCTGAGAAGGAAGGGCCAAAAGAACAGAGAGAAAACAGAAACAGTTATTTGATGGATGTTATACATTTAGGTTCTGTAATTACATGGGAAGTTGATTTATTACGGTGTCCTCGCATCAGTGAAACGTCAGAGGCGAAACGCATGTGTGGCCTCATCAGAGGAGAAATTGTTTTTAGGAAGCTCTGGCTTTGCAATCTGGAAACAACAAGAATAACATGAGGTTAACGTTATTACTTTCTGAGAACTTTCAAAGCAATTAATGCATGATATTAAACATGTAAAGAAGTGGAGAAAGGGAGAAACTCAAGTACAATAAGCAAAACTGGCAACTTGGAGAATCAAAATAATCTGTGAATGTTTCTGAGACTGGTTTTGCTTAACTCAGAGGCCAAACATTCTTGCTTTCACTCTACTAATACACAGTAGGCTTTCTTATCTGGCATATGTTCACACCATGTACCACAGAAAAAGATTCTTAAAATGTTTCATGATTTTTCTTGTCCTTCACAAGATGTTAATGCCTGGACTCTCTTGCTTTTAATTATTGTTCGTATTAGAAAATTAAAATACTTATCAAGACCTATACAATCAAGTTAAGCCAAGTTGTCTGTGTAAACAAAGCTTTAACAAACAAATCATCTTTGGGCAAAAATATCTTGGAAAATGTACAAACAACTTTGAAAATAAACAAGTAGCCTCAACTAATATTCAAAACCTCCATTTCTTTGCTTGAAAAATACAAATAAAAAATACATACACACACTTATATACACATGCTTATGCACCCATGTGGATACACACAGAGATGTGGTAAGTGTTTAGATAGAGCTGAATATCAAAGGCTACTACAGATTGACCTGTCTCCCTCTGCTCCCCTTGCATTATTCTCAGGGTGAATACTGCATTATTTTGATGGCTTATGAACATTTTAATCAGTGTCAGATCATTCAGCGAATGATATAGTCATGGAGGACGTAGTCATAGTGTCTTATTTTCATTAGGAATGTAATGATTTTGAATGCTTGATGTTTAAAATCTCAATGAGAATGATGATAAGCTAAGGGCTACTTCTATGTTTCTTTGCATCAGAATGAAAATGCCCTGGGAAATAACGTAATATCCACCTTTGATGACTTCATTACAGTTGATGCTAAAGCCATAGTTAAGTAATAATGGTTGGGTCATATATTATTATTAGTAGTAGCAGTATTATCATTGTCCCTAAAAGCATTTTTCAAAGGCCAGAGAACAATGACTGTCAAGTTAGCCAAAAGTCATTCAAGTTGATTTCATTTGAGGATTACCAGCAAAGTAAATTTTGAAACCTTTGCTATTAATTGATAAAACTTAATTCTAATGAGCAAGGAGTAGCACCTAGCCTCAGCTAATTACACAAGGCTTTTTACAGTGGTGTGCTAATGCCAGTTCACAGCAGCTCCCTTGAAAAAGCAATTGTTAAAGTTTTCACAAATTTTGAGAAACAGTTCTTTTAAAATTTAAATTATATAAACTTATAAGCAAATAAGTTATATTAAAACAATAAATTCTCAAAATGTATTGCTTACTAATTCACTACATTTTAC